>NC_092409.1:1804244-2104951 GCF_009017415.1 Aspergillus flavus | reverse complement strand
TTTATATTATTTTTAAAAGTAAAAATATATACAAAGATTATATATAAAAATAATAAAATCTTTTTTAATTAAAGAATTAAAATTAGTTTTTATAGCTAAATAAATAATAAAATTAATTTATATTAATTATAGAATTATTTTATATCTTATATTATTAGCTAATCTATAGAAAAATATTATTTATATATTCTAGATAATTATAATAGTTATTTAATATTTTGACTTAATTAAATCTATATAAAAAATAATATTATACTAATTTATATATCTATATATATTTTTTATAAACTTTACTTATTTAATATTACTATTTTTTATTATTAAAAAATTTATATAAAGATTTAATTAAATTTAAAATATATTAATAAATTTAATATTTTAAAAATATATTTTTAAATCTATATAAAATCTTCTTTTAAAAGTAATATTTATAATATTTTTAAAGCTACTAGTCTAGTTTTTTTAAATTTTAAATCTATTTTTTTTAATTAATAGTTTAATTTAAAACTTTTATATCTCTAGATAATAGATCTAGTAGCTAGTATAGCTTAATATTTAATATATCTTATATAATTAAATAGTTAAAAAAAATTAGAATCTATATTTAAAAAATTATATAAAAATTAATCTTATAGTTCTAATTTATTTATTAAAACTAGTTTAAATTAATTAATTAAAGATATTAAATAAATTATAAATAATATAATAATATTAAAATATTAATTAAAATAATATTAAACTATATATAAAAAATAGTTTAAAGAAAAAAGCGCTTTATTAAATAAATTACTTTTAAAAAAGATATATTAATATTTAAATTTTAAATTTTTATTAAATACTAAAATTAAATAAATAAAGCTATATAAATAAATAGATTTTTATCTATTAAATTAATTTCTAGATATACTCTATCTAAATATTTTAACTATAGTATATAGAGTTATAAAATTATATACTAAATTAATAGAGCTATTTATTTTTATATAGAAATCTAAATTTATAGTATTTTAATTATTTTAATTTTTTATATAGTAATTAAAATAGTAGATCGCTTATAGTAATAAATCGCTTACTAATTATATTATAATAAATTTTAATTTATAAATCTATAATTTTATTTTTATTATAAAAAATATAATTTTTAATAATATTATAATTTAAAATAATAGATTTATTTATATTTATATTATTAATATAGTAAAAGAAATTTATTAATCTTTTTTTATTAATTTTATTAAAAAATTATTATAATTAATTACTATAATAAAGATAATTTATTTTTTATTTTAATTTAAAACTAGATTATTTTCTCTAGATTTTAAAAAATAAATTTAAATTATATTATTTAATAAAGTCTATAGCTTTATAAAATATTATTTTAATATTAAATAAAAATATTTAATTATATAATATTTATTATTTAAATTTTTATAATATTTAATCTTTTTAAAAATAATTATATATATATTTTTATATTTATTTTAAATTTAAAAATATATTTTCTTTATTTAAATTATTATTATTTACTATTCTATAGTATATATATTATAAAAAGAGATTTTAATTTAATTATTATATTTAATATATATAATATATATTAGATTTATAAAAAAAATAAATATTTTTTTAATTATATTAATAAAGCTAGATATTTATAATATAATTTTTAAATAAAATATTTATATTTTATAATTTATATAATTTTAATAATTTTTAAATATTTATAATATATTAAATATATTTATTAAAGTTTATTAACTATAATTATTTAATCTATATTTTTAATTAAATTCTATATCTATTAAATAATTTATTTAAAATTAAATAAAAATATTTTTATAATTATTACTTTTATTTTATTTATAATATTTAAAAATATTTTATTAATTAATTATATTAATTTATATAATAGAAAATAATTCTATAAAAATATAATTATAATTAAATAGTCTATTAGATTTAATTTTTAATTTTATTTTTAATTTTTATTAATATTTTAATTTAAATTAAATAAAAAGTTTTTTAGTAATAGTAAATATTTAATATTTTTAATTATATTTAATAAAATTAATAAAAATAGTAATAATAGTCTATTATTAATACTTTTATTATTACTATTTATTATTATAAAATATTAGAGATTTTTTTTATAATTAATAAATCTTTTATTTTTATTAATTTAAATAATCTTTCTAGATTTATAATATTTTATATATTAAATAGAAATTAATTTATAATAAAATTTAAATTTTTATTTTTCTATTTTTAGCTAGCTTTTTAATTAAATATTATAAATAGAGATCTACTTAGTAATTAAAAGAATCTATCTTCTAGATTATTTAGAGCCACTAGATAGAATCCTCTACTAATAAATTATTAAAATAATTAAAATTATTTTAATTAATAATATTAATTTATAGATAATTAATAATTTAGTATTTTTAAAAAATAAAAATTTTAATATAATTATATAAAAAATAATATTATACTAATTTATATATCTATATATATTTTTTATAAACTTTACTTATTTAATATTACTATTTTTTATTATTAAAAAATTTATATAAAGATTTAATTAAATTTAAAATATATTAATAAATTTAATATTTTAAAAATATATTTTTAAATCTATATAAAATCTTTTTTTAAAAATAATATCTATAATATTTTTAAAACTACTAGTCTAGTTTCTTTAAATTTTAAATCTATTTTTTTTAATTAATAGTTTAATTTAAAACTTTTATATCTCTAGATAATAGATTTAATAGCTAGTATAGCTTAATATTTAATATATTTTATATAATTAAATAGTTAAAAAAAATTAAAATCTATATTTAAAAAATTATATAAAAATTAATTTTATAGTTCTAATTTATTTATTAAAACTAGTTTAAATTAATTAATTAAAAATATTAAATAAATTATAAATAATATAATAATATTAAAATATTAATTAAAATAATATTAAACTATATATAAAAAATAGTTTAAAAAAAATATTTTATTAAATAAATTACTTTTAAAAAAAATATATTAATATTTAAAATTTAAATTCTTATTAAATACTAAAATTAAATAGATAAAGCTATATAAATAAATAGATCTTTATTTATTAAATTAATTTTTAAATATATTCTATTTAAATATTCTAATTATAGTATATAAAGCTATAAAATTATATATTAAATTAATAGAGCTATTTATTTTTATATAGAAATTTAAATTTATAGTATTTTAACTATTTTAATTTTTTATATAATAGTTAAAATAGTAGATTACTTATAATAATAGATCGCTTACTAATTATATTATAATAAATCTTAATTTATAAATCTATAATTTTATTTTTATTATAAAAAATATAATTTTTAATAATATTATAATTTAAAATAATAGATTTATTTATATTTATATTATTAATATAATAAAAAAAATTTATTAATCTTTTTTTATTAATTTTATTAAAAAATTATTATAATTAATTACTATAATAGAGATAATTTATTTTTTATTTTAATTTAAAACTAGATTATTTTCTCTAGATTTTAAAAAATAAATTTAAATTATATTATTTAATAAAGTCTATAGCTTTATAAAATATTATTTTAATATTAAATAAAAATATTTAATTATATAATATTTATTATTTAAATTTTTATAATATTTAATCTTTTTAAAAATAATTATATATATATTTTTATATTTATTTTAAATTTAAAAATATATTTTCTTTATTTAAATTATTATTACTTATTATTCTATAATATATATATTATAAAAAAAGATTTTAATTTAATTATTATATTTAATATATATAATATATATTAAATTTATAAAAAAAATAAATATTTTTTAATTATATTAATAAACCTAGATATTTATAATATAATTTTTAAATAAAATATTTATATTTTATAATTTATATAATTTTAATAATTTTTAAATATTTATAATATATTAAATATATTTATTAAAATTTATTAACTATAATTATTTAATTTATATTTTTAATTAAATTCTATATCTATTAAATAATTTATTTAAAATTAAATAAAAATATTTTTATAATTATTACTTTTATTTTATTTATAATATTTAAAAATATTTTATTAATTAATTATATTAATTTATATAATAGAAAATAATTCTATAAAAATATAATTATAATTAAATAGTCTATTAGATTTAATTTTTAATTTTATTTTTAATTTTTATTAATATTTTAATCTAGATTAAATAAAAAGTCTTTTAGTAATAGTAAATATTTAATATTTCTAATTATATTTAATAAAATTAATAAAAATAGTAATAATAATCTATTGTTAATACTTTTATTATTACTATTTATTATTATAAAATACTAGAGATTTTTTTTATAATTAATAGATTTTTTATTTCTATTAATTTAGATAATCTCTCTAGATTTATAATATTTTATATATTAAATAGAAATTAATTTATAATAAAATTTAAATTTTTACTTTTCTATTTTTAGCTAGCTTTTTAATTAAATATTATAAATAGAGATCTATTTAGTAATCGGAAGAATCTATCTTCTAGACTACTTAAAGCCACCAGACAGAATCCCCTACTAATAAATTATTAAAATAATTAAAATTATTTTAATTAATAATATTAATTTATAGATAATTAATAATTTAGTATTTTTAAAAAATAAAAATTTTAATATAATTATATAAAAAATTACAAATATTTATATAGAATTTTTATTTATATAATCTTTATATATAATATTAATAAATATTTTTAAATATTTATTTAATTTATAATCTAACATAATTCTATAAAAATAAATATATAAATATTATATTAAATCTAGTTTTAATTATTAAATAATTTATATAACTTATAATTTTTATTTACAGATTTATTATTAGATTATGTTTATCAAAATTATTATTTTTAGGTTTTTATTTAATAGTATAATATACTAAAAATATAGAGATAAAATAGAAAATATAATCTATTAATTTAATATAATATAATATTTATATATATACATATTTTAATATAGTATAATTATTTTTTTATAATTATAAACCATATTATAGTCTAGAAATTTAATTAATGTATTAATAATTTTAAATTTAAATAATTCTATAATTTTTTAAAATATAGTAATAATAGTAGGTTTTATTAATATTAGTATAAATATATTTTTTATATATAAAAATATTATTTTATTATTTTTAATATAAATATATTAATTTTTGATAATTAAAATAAAATCTATTTTTTATAATTTAATATTAATATTATTATTTTATAAATATATTATTTATATAAAATTATACAATAATCTATTAAAATAACAAATTATCTTTATTTTACTTTTTTTAAATATAATGGATTATATTATATAAATATATTTTCTAATAATATCTATATTTAAATATATTATATAAAAATCATTAAAACCTGGAAAACTTATTTATATATACCTTATTAAAGCCTAGAACTTATTAAATCCTACGTAGTTAATCTTATTAAATAACTCTAGTTAATAAATAGAAAATCAGTTAATAATTATTAAATAGAAATTAATAAATATATTAATTAATATATTAATATTTTAGTATTATAATAGTATATCTTTTATTAATTTAGAAATCTGTAGACTTAGTACTATATTTAATTAATTAAATTAATTATTAATATCTATTCATTTATTTTATTCTATTTATTCTATTATTATTCTATTATTTTATAATTATTTATATTCTATTACTATTATTATTACTATTACTACAGTTTATATATTAATTAATTAATATATTATCAAACTAATATTATAAATTACTCTATATTATTTTTATTTATTAATTAATTTAATATTAAAATATTATGTTTTATTAATCTTATTAAATAAATATATTCTATTTTCATAGTATTATTTAAATATTATTTTTATTTATTAACTAGAATATTAATTAATTTTATCTATATTATATTATTAAAAACTTTTTAAAAAAAGTTTTATTATTATTTAAAATATTAAAAATTAAAAAATAAATAATAACTTAATTATTTAAAATTTATACTTTATATATATAAAATTTATTAAAAAGATTAAAATTTTATTTATATTTTTAATTATAATTTTTAGAATATTTTATATTTATAGATATAGATTAATTTAATATAGATTAATATTTATTTATTAAATTAGTAATATTATTAAAAAATCTAATTCAAACATTTACTAATAATATCTTTAATAGTATTATTAAAAAATCTATTATACAAATAATTATTAATTATTTAAATTAATTTTATTTTTAATTATTATTAGATAACTATTTAGATTTTAATTATTATCTATAAATAATATAGTTTTAAATAATAACACTAAAATAGATTTTTTATAATATTATTTTTTTATTTTAATTTTATTAATTTTTTTTAATTTTATTTTAAATTTCAATTTATAATAAAAAATCTATATAAACTAGTATATATATAATATTAAAAATTTAAATATTTAATAAATAATCTGTAGTATAAAATAAATAACTATTTTAAATAATTTTGAAAAATAATAAATAGTTTAAATTATTAATTTTAAAAGTATTAATTTTAAAACTATTAATTTCTTTTGAAATTAAATATTATTAATTATAAATAATTTTAAAAATAATAATTAATGAAATTTATATAATTATCAATAATTAACTATTTTATTTAATATTATAATAAAATGATAAAATAATAAAAAATACAAAAATTATTTATTTTTATTTAGATATATAAAATAATATTTCTATTAAATAGATTAATAATTAAACTTGTTATAAAAATATATATATTTTTATTAATTATATAAAATAATTTTATTAAACTAGTTTATATTTAAATTAATAAATTTTAAAAAATAATCTATATATACTTTATTTTTTAAATAGAAATGGTTTATATTAATAGTTAAATAATTTAAATTATAGATATTAAAAATATTATTTAAAAAATTATTATATTAATATCTTAATATATAAATTAAATATATATTATAATTATTTATCTAAAAAATAATCTATAATAGAAAAATTATTAATATTAAAAATATATTTAATTAATTAATATTAATATAAAATATACTTATATTTTAAAACGATATATGAAAATCTATTAAAATAATTATTTTAAAATAATTTTTTATATAACTAGAGCTTAGAAAAGAAATTTAATAAACTATTATATTTATTTATATAAAAAATTATTAATTAATTAATAAATTTAAATTTTAAAATTAATTTTATTTATAATATTAATTAAATTAATTATTTATTATACTATACTTATAATAATAATATATAATTATTTAATAGTTATAATAATAATTAAATTAAAAATTTTATAAAATACTTTTTAAACAACTATTTTAATTTTAATAATTATTTAATAAAAAAAATTAATAAAACTTTTTTATAAATTTTAAAATATTTAAATATTTAATATTAATATCTTTATCTATATATATATATATACATAATATAATACAGAATTTAATTTAAAACAAGTTTATATATATATCTAAATTAATACATTAAATTTTAAATAGATAATTTAATTTTAAAAAATTTAATAATCTTTAAATTTAACTATTTAAAATCTATTATATAAAATAAGAATTTATAATTTTAATAATATATTATTATTAAAATAAATATTAAATTTATAGATTTATAATATAAAATATTTTTTTATATTAATTATTTAATAAATATAATAGATAAGGTTTTTATTAAAGTTTTTATTACAAATTATATAATATAAAATTTTTATTAATACATACTAGATATGAGATTTAAATATATTTTAATTTAATTTATTATATTTGATTTATATTTTTCTAATTTATTATTTAATAATATATATATAAAGCTAATAGTTAAAGTTTAGCTAATTAAAAAATATAATATTAAATTTTTAATATAAATATATTAGATTATAAAGAATTTTTATTTAATTTTAATATCTATTACTATATAAATTAAATTATATTAAATAATTATTATATTAACATATATTATTAAATATATATCATTAAAAAATAAAGATTTATTTTTTAAATTAATTAATAAGATTAAATTAATTCTATATCTATATTTAATTAATTTAAACTTTTTTTATATGAGTAATTAATATTTTATATAATTTTATTATACATATCAAATATTAATATTTTATTATAAGTATTAAATATTAATTATATTATATCTTATCAAATGAATAATATAAAAATAATAATAAATAAACATATATAAAAAAAATAAAATATTAAATTTTTAATATAATATTTATATACGAAAATACTATTAATTTTAATAGATATTATTTATAGTATAAAAAATAAAAAATAAAAAATAATATTTAATAATAGTATAATAGTATATATAGAAAATTAAAAAGCTTATACTTAATTAGAATAATTTATTAATTTATATAAATATTTATAAAATAAGCTAAATGTAATAGTTAATATACCAAAGGCTTAATATATAAATATTTTATTTAAAAAAGATTAAAAAATTCAATTATTTAAATTACAAATCTATAGAGTAAAATTAAAAACTTATATAATAATAGATAAAATATTTAATAAATTATATAGCTATAAAAAATATTTTAATATATTAAATATATATTATCTATATATTTAATATTTATTATATATAAATTAATTTAAAATAATAATATAACTAAATAAATAATAAAAAAAGTAGTAATTAATATATAATAATTAAATTAATAAATAAAATTAGATCTATATTTAAATCTATTAAAGAATAAAATTCTAAATCTAATAAAAAAGTATTTCTATATAATAATTATTTATATTTTAAAATTTTTCTACTAATTTTTTATATAATTTAATTATTAAAATTAATTAATAATAATTATCTATAAAAAGAAAGAATAATTTTATATTATTATTATAGATTTTATTACTTTAACATTGTATATTTAATATATAATAAATGTTAATTTTAATAAATTTATAGAATTTTATTAAGTATATATTAATAATATAATTATTATTTTAAAAATATTTAATTTATATATTATTTATTTTATTTAAATATTAAACAAATTAATAGAAATAAATTTTAAACTATATAATTAATTATTTTTTTAACTATTCTAAAGAATCTTAAATAATATCTAGATATAATAGACTATTTAAAATATTCTTGTTAAAACCTAGAAGTTATTAAATTCTATATAATTAATTTTAGTAAATAACTCTAGTTAGTCAATAGAAAGCTAATTAATAATTATTAAATAAAAATTAATAAATAATAAATAATATATTAATATCTTAATATTATAGTAGTATATCTTTTATTAATTTAGAGATCTCTAGATCTAGTGTTATATTTAATTAATTATTATTTATTTATTTTATTCTATTTATTTTATTATTATTATATTACTTTATAATTATCTATATTATTTTACTATTATTATTATACTACTATAGTTTATATATTAATTAAGTAATATATTATTAAGCTAATGTACTAGATTATTTTATATTATTTTAGTTTATTAGCTTTATTTTTATTTAATAATTAATTTAATACTAAAATATTATATCTTATTAATTTTATTAAAAAAATATACTCTGCTTTTTTATTATTATTTAAATATTATTTCTATCTATTAAATTAAAATATTAATTGATCTTATCTATATTATACTATTAAAACTTTTTAAAAAAAGCTCTATTTAAAATATTAGAATTTAAAAATAAACAATAGTTTAATTATTATCTAAACTTTATATTTTATCTATATAAAATCTATTAAAAAGATTCAAAGTTTATTTATATTCTTATATATAATTCTTAAAATATAGTATATCTATAGATATAGATTAATATTTATCTATAAAATTAGTAATATTGTTAATAAATTTAATTAAAGATTTATTAATAATATTTTTAGTAGTATTATTAAAGAATCTACTATAAAAATAAGTATCAACTATTTTATCTATAGTTTAATGAGGTTAAATATACTAATTATCTAGATTAATCTTATTTTTAATTATTACTAGATATTAAATTAAAATTTAGTAATAATATATATTATAATACTTTATAATAAAAACAACTTTTAAATACTTTAATAAAAATAAATTAAAAATATTGTAATATAATAGAAAAATATATTATTTATTAATATTTAAATAATAAAAAATTTAATAATTTTAATAAATAAATAAAAAAGTCTAACAAAAATATACAAAATGAAATTAATATTTTTTATATATTTAAAATAAATAGTAAAATTAAAAAAATTAATAATAATTAATTCTAGTTTATAAAATTATTTTTAGTTTTATGTAATTAATATAAGAATCAGAATATCTAAGTAATTTATTTTATTAAAAAAGACCATATTAAATATAATTATATATAAATATTAATTGTATTATAATTATATATATAAATTAAATATTTTATGAATTTTTAAAAAAATAATAGTTATATGAGAAAAGTATAGATATTAAAAAGAATTATATTAAAAAATCTTATAATATTATATTTAATAAGAATTATATATTTAAATGTAATTTTAAATCTAAAAAATTAAAATAATTTATATTTATAATTCTAAAAAATTTTATAAAAAAAAAGGTTTATTAAATTATTTTCAAATTCTATAAAATTTAATAGTTTTAAAAAATAATTTATTATATTTCTAGAGATTATTATAGATTAAATTTATATAATTTTAAAGTTTTATAATTTTAAAATAAAAAATCTATTAAATATAATATAATAGTTCTATAAATAAATAAAATAATTAAATTAATTAAAATTTTAAAGTAATATACTATAAAAGACTTTATATAAAAATAAAATTTTAAAAAAATCTTAAAATTATTAATTAATCTAATTATTTTTAATTTAATATAAAATTTAATTATATAATAAAAAAGTATTTATATAATTAAAAAAAATAGATTTATAAAATATATTTTAAAAATTAAAAAACTTATAATATAAAAAACTTTTAAACTATTATATAAATAGATATTAATTAAATTTCTTATTTAAAAATCTATAAAATTAAAATCTCTAGAAATTCTATTAAAATATTAATATTTTTTTATAAAATATTAGAAAAATATAATATATATTTAAAATTAAAAAATTATAAAGCTCAATATATAATATTATAAAAAAATTAAAAAAATATATACATTTTACTAGATAAATAAATATTTAATTTAAAGATTAATTAAAAAAATTATATTATTAATTTTAAAATTTATTAAATAATATATAATAATTTCTAATACTTTAAAATTAATTACAAATAGATATATATTTTAATAATAAAAAAATATCTCTAAAATTATTTTTTATTATAATAACTATAAAAGATTAAAATAAAAATAGTATAATATTATTTTTCTCCATTTTTATATATTAATTAATAAATTTTATAAAAAAGAATAATAATTAAATATATTAATTTAATTAGATTTTATATAATTTATAAAAAATAGTAAATCTATAGTATAAAATCTTTAAAAACAATTAAAAAATAGATTTTAAATATATTTTAAAAAGATTTTTATATTTTTATATTTAATAATATTATATTAATAATATATATTAAATAATATAATTATTATAATGAAATTTAAAAAAAATTAATTAAATTAAAAGTTTTTTAAAAAAAGCTTTTAAAAAAAATAAATAAATTAATTTATTTTTTTAAAATATAATATAGTTAAAAATTATAAAAAAGATTCTATATCACTTTTTTAATTTATATATATTTAAAAAATATTTATTATAATAAAAATAATTAATTATTTTAAATATTACATTTTATAGATTTAAACTGTAAAAAAAATAGAATACTAAATTTTTTAGTAATCTTTTAAAATATTAATATTTAATTAAAAAACTTAACTAGTTTATAACTAAAATTAAATTTAATATTAAAAATATAGTACTTTTACTGTAATATTAAATATATATTGTCATTAAAATAAATTAAAAAATTATAATAAATATATTTAAATATTTAAAAATAATAAATTATTTGAAAATTAAATTAAATATAAATTATATATATACATTAAAGATCTATATTTATATAATATATTAAGATTATAAAAATAAAAATGAATTAAAAATATAATTATAATATATATAGAAGTCTTTTATTTATAGACTTTATATAAATAGACTTTTATAATATTATTAAATATAATTATAAAGTTCTTCATATATTACTATAATTAAAAAGTCTTTTTTATTAAAAAATACTTAAAAATACTAGATTTATCTATTAATTTAAAAACTATAAATAATAATAAATTAATTATTTCTATAAATAGCTAAAATAGTATAAAAATCTTTTAATATAGTAAATATATATTAATTAGAAAAAAGATTAATAATTAAGATTTTTTTATATAACATCTTCTATAAATTAATAAGATTTATTTAAAATTTATATTATTAAAGAATAATATAGTAGATATATTAATTAAAGCTCTAAATTATAAGATCCTTACGAGTATAAAAAAGAAATAATATTATAGACTATTAATATTTTAAAATTAAAAATAATATTTAATTAAAGAATTATATTAGCTTCTATAGCGTAAAATCTAGAGAGATATCTTAACTATGAGATTCTAATTAAGTCTAGTACTAAAGTGTCTCTTTGTTAGATAGTTAGATAGTTAGAATCTCTTTCTAAGATAATCAACAATTTCTATTCCATGAGGATTTGACAAAATATAATACATAGGTTAAACTATTAGTTATTAATAGACTATTAATTTTAAAAATAGTAGTTTTAGAATTAGTAATTTTTTTAAAATTAAATACTATTAACTATAAATAACTCTAGAAATAATAATTACTTAAATATAAATATTTCTTAATAATTAATTCTATTATTTAATATTTATAATAGAATAGTAAATTAATAAAAAATAGAAAGAATTAATTACTTTTAGCTAGATATATAAGATAATATCTCTATTAAATAGATTAATAATTAAATCTACTATAAAAATATATATATCTTTATTAATTAATTTAAAAATATTATTAATTATAAAAAGAAATTTATAATAAAAGCTAATCTATAAATATTATTATATAAAGTAATTTTAGACCAGTTTATATTTAAATTAATTAACTTTAAAAATAATCTCTATATACTCTATTTTTTAAATAGAGATAATATATACTAATAGTTAAATAATTTAAGTTATAAATATTAGAAATATTATCTAACTTATAAAAGTTAATATATAAATATTTTAATATATAAACTAAATATATATTATAATTATTTATTTAAAGAATAATTTATAATATAAAAGTTATTTATATTAAGAATATATTTAATTAGTTAATACTAGTATAAAATATATAAAGTCTATATTTTAAAAAAGATATTTTAAAATTTATTAAAATAATTATTTTGGAATAATTTTTTAAATAATTAAAATTTAAAATAAAAATTTAATAAAATATTATGTCTATATATAAGAAATTATTAATTATCTAATAAATTTAAAATTTAAAATTAAAACTATAGAAAATTTAACTATAATTTATTAAATAAACTATATATTAATATTTTTTTTAATAATAGATATAATCGCATTCTATAATTATATTTCAAAAATTAAATCTAGAACTAATTTTATGTATAGAATTAATTAATTTAATTATATTAAATTAAAAAATTAATAAACAATATTTTTTAATAATTTAATTTAATAATTATAGATTAATAAATAAATTAGAACTATTTCTATTAAATTTCTTAATAATTTACTACTAAATATTAATCTTTATATTAATAATAAAAAAAATTAATTAATATTCTAGTATAATTAATAAATATAAATATAGTAGTCTCTATAATAGTTATAAAGTAAATATAATTTTTATTTATTATTAAAAACAGGATATTAAATAATAAAAAAGTATTTAGATTAAGATTATTAATTTAAATAATTATTTATAGAAATTAAAGTCTTATTTAATTAAATTAATTATTTATTATATTATAATAATAATATAATATATAATTAATTAATAATTATAATTATAATTAAAATAAAAATTTTATAAGATATTTTTTAAAAGACTATTTTAATTTTAATAATTATTTAATTAAAAAAATTAATAACCTTTTTTTTTATAAATTTTAGAATATTTAAATATTTAATATTAATAATTTTATCTATATATATATTATATAGTAAAGGATTTAATGTAAAAAATAGTTTATATATATATATATATTTAAATTAGTATACTAGATTTTAAATAAATAATTGAATTTTAAAAAATCTAATTATTATTAAATTTAATTATTTAGAGTTTACTGTATAAAATAAAAGTTTATAATCTTAATAGTATAGTATTATTAAAATAGGTATTAAATCTATAGATTTATAATATAATATATATCTGAATATTAATTATTTAATAAATATAATAAATAAAGTTTTTATTAAATCTTTTATTATAGATATCAATTTTACTAATATTAGATATTAAATTTAAATATATTTTAACTTTATTTATTAGATTTAATTTATATTCTTTTAATTTATTATTTAATTATATATATATAAAGCTAATAGTTAAAATTTAATTAAGTAAAAAAGTTAAAATTGAATTTTTAATTAGTATAGATATATTAAATTATAAAGAATTTTTATTTAATTTTAATATTAAATTAATAATAATCTAATTTTATTAAAGTATATTAATATCTATTACTATATAGATTAAACTATATTAAATAATTATTATACTAATATATATTATTAAATATATAATTATATTTTTTTAATTAAAAACTAGAATTCTAGTATATATAAAATATATATTACTTAAAAATAAGGATCTATTTTTTAAACTAGTTAATAAAATTAAATTAATTATATATTTATATTTAATTAACTTAAATTTTTTTATATAAAAATAATTAATAATTTATATAATTCTATTATCTATATTAAATATTAATAATATAGAAATAATAATAAATAAAGATATAGAAAAAAAGAAATAAAATATTAAACTTTTAGAATAATATTTATATAAGAAAATATTATTAATTTTACTAAATACTATTTAATCTATAAAAAATAAAAAAATAATATTTAATAATAGTATAATAATATATATAAAACATTAAGAAATTTATAATTAATTAAAATAATTTATTAATCTATATAAATATCTATAGAATAAATTAAATTCAATAGTTAATATACTAGGGAATTAGTATATAAATATTGTATTTAGAAATAATTAAAAATTTAAATTATTTAAATTAAAAATTTATAGAATAGAGTTAAATAACTATACTATAATAGATAGAATATTTGATAAATTATATAATTATAGAAAGATATTATAATATATTAAATATATATTATTTATTTATTTATTATTTATTATTTATAAATTAGTTTAGAATAGTAAAATTAATAAATAAATAATAAAAAAAAGAGTAGTAGTTAATATATAATAAAATTAATAGATAAAATTAGATTTATATTTAGTTCTATTATAAAATAAAATTTTAAATTTAATATAGCAATATTATTATATTATAGTTATTAATATTTTAAAAATTTTTTATTAATTCTTTATATAATTTAATTATTAAAAATAATTAATAATTATTATTTATAAAGAATAAGAGTAATTTTATATTATTATTATAGAATTTATTAATTTAATATTATTATTTAATAAATATTAGATTTTAATTTTATAAAATTTATAAAATTTTATTAAATATATATTAATAATATAATTATTGTTTTTATTATACTTAATTTATATATTATTTATTTAATTTAAATATTTAATAAATAAATAGAAATAAATATTGAATTAAAATTAAAAAAATTATATATTAATTTTCTAAATATATATCTATTAAAATAGATAATAATTAATCAAGATTTTTTTATACTAGATAATAAACTTTAGATTATATAAATAATTATTCTTTAAACTATTTTAAAAAGTTTTAAATAGTATTTAGATATAATAGATTATTTAAAATATTTTATTAAATAATATATAATAAAAGTAGATTTTTTATAAAACTATAAGATTTTATTATTTAAAAATATATTAACTTTTAATAAATTTTATATTATATAATTATAGTTTATCTCTTTATTTAACTTTATATTAATTAATAAAAAATTATTTAAAGAAATATAATTTAAATTTATAAAATTATAATTTTTAATATATTTTAATTTAATTCTATACTTATATATTAATCTAGATATCTTTAAAACAAAATTATAAAATAATAGTGTACAGTAATATAATTTATAAATATTAAAATTTTATAATATTATTTATTAAAATTAGTATAAATTTAATACTATTTATTATTAATATATTATTGTATTTTTTTATAATTAATATTTTAATTTTAAGTAAAAAAATAATTAATTTTAATACTCTATTTATTTATTAATTAAATTATTATTAGATTTTAAAAAGTCTATCTATTGAATATATAAAGATAATTATTATATTCTTTTATACTAAATATAATTTAATTTTATAAATAATAATTAATATTAGCTAGTCTATTTCATATTAAAAATAATAATATTTTATATATAATTAAAAAGAATTAATTATTAAAAAAATCTTTAACTATATATTCTCTAGCTATTAATTAAATCTTTTTTTTAAAATACTATATAAAAATAATTATTATTAAAATTTAAATAAATATTTAATAGCTATAAATAAATTAATTATATATTTAAAAAAATTACTATATATATATTATATAAATTATTTAATCTATTTATTTAATAAAATATATTGTTATATATTTTATAATTTTTTTTATTTATATTAATATTGCTAATTCTATTCTATATTATAATAATAAATTTTATAATAAATTTATAAAATACAATAAATTAATATTAAAAAATATAACATAGTTTATATAATAATAAAAAAAATAATTATTATATTTTTTTTATTATAATCAGATAATTTCTATATAATTTATAATAAATAGAGATATTAAGTTTATTAATAAATTTTAAAAAGTATTTTTAATAAAAATAAATATAGAAAAGATATTTATTTTATACAAATATAAATAAAAATAATTTATAATTAATTCTATAAAATAATTAATTTTAATATTAATAGTTAAATATATCTATCTATATTTATATAAAAGCTACTATCTTTTAATAAAAAAAATTAATAAAATTTATATAATAATATACTAGTTTTTTTACTATTTTTAAATAAAATAGCTAATATATATAATAGATTTTTTTAATTTAAAAGATTTATTTAATAATTTTTATTATATAATTAAAATTAGTTATTAATATAATTGGTAAGCACCCTATATATATAAATACCCTGCGCACTACCCGCATTTGCAACACGTCTTAATTTCTTAGATAATTTAAATATTAGCTATACTACTAAAAATATCTAAATCCTTAAAATTATATAATAAATAGAAAGGCCGAATCCTATCAGCTATTTTCTATTTTTAAAAAAAATAAAATCAATAGCTTAAAAAAGATAGTTAAAATATTTAATATATCTCAATATACTCAATACAATTATTTTAAAAAAATCTTTTTTTAAAATAATAAATATATTAATATTTATAAATTAATTACTAGTAAAAAGAAATCGCTTAAATAATAGATTCTATTATTAAATAAATATAAAGTATCTTTCTAATCTATATATATAAAAGAAATAGCTAATATTCTATTTTTAAAGCGTAATACTATTTCTCTCTCTACTACTATAGAGAAGAAATAGATATATAACTTTATTAACTATATATTTAAACTTAAATTTTACTTTATATATTACTATAATTATTAGTATATTAAAATAGAAAATTCTAAAATTTTAAATATTTAATTTAAATAAATAAATAAAATTATTTAAAAATATAGTATAGTATTAAATAATATCTATAATTTTAATAAAATAGGATTTATAATAAATCTAATAGCTATAGCTAAAGTTATTATTAGATTTAATATACTAAAAAAACTATTTTTATTATAATTAAAAAATTAGAAATAGATTATTACTATAGAATATATTAATTTTAATAGATAAATTTTATTTTTTTATAATATTTTTAAAAATAAAATATATATAGAGTCTTAATATAAAAATAAAAATATTTTTTTAATTAAAGAATTAAGATTAATTTTAATAATTAAATAAATAATAAGATTAATCTATATTAATTATAGAATTATTTTATATTTTATACTATTAATTAATCTATAGAAAAATATTATTTATTTATTTTAAATAATTATAATAGTTATTTAATATTTTAATTTAATTAGATTTATATAGAGAATAATATTATACTAATCTATATATCTATATATATTTTTTATAAATTTTAATTATTTAATATTACTATATTTTTACTATTAAAAAATTTATATAAAAATCTAATTAAATCTAAAATATATTATAGATTTAATTATATTAATAAATTTAATTTTTTAAAAATATATTTTTAAATCTATATAAAGATTTTTATTAAAAATAATATCTATAATATTTTTAGAGTTATTAGTCTAGTTTCTTTAAGCTTTAAGTATATTTTTTTTTTTAGATAATAGTTTAATTTAAAATTTTTATATTTTTAAATAGTAGATCTAGTAGTTAAAATAATTTAATATTTAAAATATTTTATATAATTAAATAGTTAAAAAAATTAAAATCTATATTTAAAAAGCTACTTAAAAATTAATCTTATAACCTTAATTTATTTATTAAAACTAGTTTAGATTAATTAATTAAAGATATTAAATAAGCTATAAATAATATAATAATATTAAAGTATTAATTAGAGTAATATTAGATTATATATAAAAAATAGTTTAAAAAATAAAAGTACTTTATTAAATAAATTATTTTTAAAAAAGATATATTAATATTTAAAGCTTAAATCCTTTTTAAATACTAAAATTAGATAGATAAAGTTATATAAATTAATAAATCTCTATCTATTAAATTAGTTTCTAGACGCGCTCTATCTAAATATTTAAGCTATAATATATAGAGTTATAAAATTATATACTACTTAAATTAATAGAACTACTTATTTTTATATAGAAATCTAAATTTATAGTGTTTTAATTATTTAAATTTCTTATATGGTGGGTGGTGTGCGCAGGGTGCTTATATATATAGGGTGCTTACCGATTACGTTATAGATCTATATAATTAATAATTTATTTAATTTCTATAAATAATTAATAATAATTTCTCTAATAAAAATAATTATTAGAAAATTAAATAAACTATTAATAAATATATATAATACTTTAGAAAATCTAAAATCTTTATTATTAAATATTAATTTAAATAAAAAAGCTTTAGTATAGAAAATAATTAATAGATATAAATAAATAATATTTATATATAAAATTTAATAAATAAGAAAAAAATAGTTAACTAGTATTATAAATAATTATAGATTATTTTTATAAAACTTATTAATTTATCTTATTTTATTTTATCTTACAGTTTATTTATTTTATTTTATTATATCTTTTACTTTATTACATCTTTCATTTTATTATATTACTATTAATTATTTTATATTTATTTTAACTTAACTATATTTATTTTTTATAAAATAATTTTTATTTTATAGTATATCTATAACTTTCTTTTTATAATCTATAATTTTTTTCTCTCTAATTATTTATATTATAATAAAATACTATACTAGTCTTAATATAATTAAAATTAGACTAATCAAGTTAGTAGTATATAAATAATATCTAATAATATATTTAAAGGATATAAGACTATAGATTATCTATTATTAACTAGATATTAAATCTATATAATCTAGATATATCTATTCTATTTAATAAATATTAAATACTTATTAATATAATTTAAGGTCTATTATTATTTAGTAATTAATTTATTCTTAATACTAAATTAAGTAATAATTAATATATTATAATAATACTCGATTTATTAATAAAAATAAAAATAGACTATTATTTTTATAATTTTAATAGTAATAATAATATTTAATTAATTAGATTATTTTAGAGTTATTTAATTATTATAATAAAAAATAAATATTATTAATTAATAGTATATTATAGATACCATATATTTCTAAGAAATATTTAATTATATTTTATTTATATTTAATAAATATAAGCACTAGAGATATTTTAATATAAAACCTTTTTAATTTTAAAATAAATAATTTATTATTTAATGGAGATATTACTAAAATAATATTTATTTATTTTTATTATTAGTTACTAATCTATAGCTTAGTTTTATCTAATAGTAGAAATATCTAGTTTATAATAGTAAAATATAGAAATAAATTAATATCTATTTTTTATAACGCGACTTTGATAAATTTTATAAGTTTCTATTTTTTTATATAATATTTCTCTATAATTTTACTATCTACTACTTTAATTTCAATTTTATAATTAATCTTTATTATTATTATATAGTTTTGTTATATATTAATATTAGCTTTAAATCTTTCTATAATAATACAGTTATTAGTAGTTTTTAATATTAATTTAAAATAATTATTAATATCTTCTATTATTAATTAGATATAGTTTTTAGTATATATTTTAACTATAATTTTTGTATTATTAACTAATTTTTTTATCTATTTTTTATACTATAATTACTATTTTTAACTATACTAAATATTTTTAAATTAATATAAATTATTTCTTACTATTATTATCGCGTCTATAGACTATATTTTATAGTAATAGATTATAATAATGTATAATATTTAAATACTATAAAAATATATTTAAAATATTGCATTTATTAAATTAAAAAATTTTAAAATATAATTTAAAAATTTAATATTATGAAAAAAAGACTATAGTATATAATATATTAAATAAAAAATTTAATTTTATTAAAAAAGATTTTATTAATATTATAAAACATTTTATATTATAATTAAATATATTAATCAAAATATCTATAAAAAAATTTTAATCTTTAAAAAAAGTTTTAATAAAAATAAATAATAATCGATAATAGTTTAATATTTAAAAAAAATTTATTATACAATAAATAATAATTATATAATTTATTAAATATTATAAAATCTTTGAAAGTTTTTTAAAGATAAATAACTATAGTACTAAAAAAAAATATTAAACTATTTTAAAAATAAATTATTAATAATTTTTAATAGTAATTAATATATTATTATAGTAATAAATTATATTATAAAGTAAATAGTAATAAAAATATTAATAAAAATTATTAATAAAAAAATTATATATTTTTTATATAAAAAAATCTTTATTAATTATAAAATAATAAAAAAATTAGTATTAAATAAATATTTATAAAGATACTAATAGATAAATCTATAAAATTATAAAATAAATATTATTATAAGCTATATTTATAATATATATCTATTATTATCTAATATTAAAAGTAAATCTATTTTATTTATTATATAAAGTTTATTTAAGACTATTCAAAAATAAAAAAATTAATAATTTAAAAAATAGATTTTAATCTAAAATATATCTTAAAATATTAATAAATAAATATCTATTAATATATATAATTCAATAATTAAAGATATAAAATAGTAAGATTTTATTATATAATTTAAAAAAAATAATTAAATATTACTTTATAATAAAGACTTTTAAAAGCTATAGAATAAATAATTTAGATCTTATAAAATAATTAAAATATGTATATTAAATACTTATATATTAAAGAAATTAAAAAATTATATTTCAAATAATTCTATTAATATAAAATAGTAAGATTGTAAGTAGCAGTAGACTATAAGAGATAGAGAGTTACTAATTTTTAAGAGATCTAGAGAATAGCTATAGTCTATATATATATAGAATCTAGTAGATCTCTAGTGGATCTACGGGGGTCTTCTATCTAAAGTAGCTATCTTTTATAGCAATATATTGTAGCCATGATCACAATAGCCAATAATTATTAAAATAGATAATTTATAAAGATTATAAATATTAATGTTATTAAATTAATATTTAAAAAAAATAAACCTAGTTATTAAAAAGTTAATAAAAATATATTAAATTATTAATAATATAGAATTTACTTTATTATTTTATATTAATTGTTTTATAATAATTTATAAAAATAAAAAAAATTTCAAATAATTAAAAGATTACTTAGTATATAGATAGAGAAAAAAAATATAAAAAAAAGATTAATAATATATTATAATAAAATAAATTATAAAATAATATACTAAATATATAAAAGAAATTTAATAGAAATAGATTATTTTAAAAAATTTAAAAAAAGATTTATTATATTAATTATAAAAAATCTAAGAAATAAAAAAAATTATATTATAGTAGATTATTAATATAATAGATTTTAAAAAATTTGTTATAATAGTTATACTATAATAATAAATAACTATATATAAATATAATATATAAAACTATAAAATATTATAATAATTATAAAATAATATTATTATTTAAAGTTTTAAATAATTATAAACAATTTTTAATTTAATTTAATCTGAACTATTATATTATAGTAATTTATTAATAGTAATTAAAAAAAAGCTATATTTAGAATTTTATTAAAACTATTAAAAAATAATAGTTATATTATTAATATTAAAACTAATTATATTTTTAAAATCTTTTAAATAATTAAATAAATTAATTTTTAAAAAAGTATTTTAAAATAGTGTAATTCGCGATAAATATAAATAAAGATTAAATTTAGAATTATTTTTATTTATTAATATATAAATATAAGAATATTTTATAGTAAATTTTATAATTAATATTAAATTAAAAAAAATCTAATATATTTCTTTATAAAATAAAATTATAAATAATTATAAAAAGATTTTAAAAAAGAATAGTAAAAAAAAGTCAATAAAATTTATAATTATAAAATATTAATTAATAAAATATTAAAAAATAATAATAATACTAGTATAAGCGCTCTGCTGGTGTACTACTATCTATAATATTAGGTCTATAGAGTATAGTTGGCCAATAGACTTTTAGAAATATAGTACTAGAAGACTTAAAATTATTTAGAATTATATAGTAGTTTTTCTATTTAGTATAATAAAATAAATTATTTAAAAATTAAAATTTTTTATATAATTTTAATATAAATATATTTATATATTATATAAACTAGTAATCTATTAATAGCTTATTTATATAAAATTTAATTATTTAAAATAACTATTATTATTATTTTTTTTTAAAAAAAATCAACTATTTTAATTTATATTTAAGTTTTAAAATATTTAATATTTTATTTTAATAAACTATATAATATAAAAATATATTTTATTTAGAATATTTAATAATAGAATTATAAAGATTTAATATATTATTTTATAATAGTTTTAAATAATTAAAATATTAATAGAATATTTTTAAAATAATATTATAGAATTTTTTAATTTTATAAATTATAATATTTTTTTATAATTATATTTATTTTTTTAGATTATTTTAAAAATATAAATAGTATAGTAAATTTAATTTTTTTTATAAAAATATTATTAAAATTATAAATTAATAATATCTCTATTATTTTAAAAATAATTAAATATAATACTATTTGTAAAGCTATAAAAACTTCTTAAAAAATAAAGTAGATCTAGTTAATTTTATAGAACTTTATAAATACTTTTTTTTAAATAATTTATTTTTTAAAAAGCTATTAATATATATTTATAGAAAAAAAATTAATATATTTATTGATTTCCTATATTTTTTTTATATTTTCTTTTCTATTTTCTATTTTATTAAACTTTTTTTAAAAAAATAAGTATTTTCTAGTTTAGTAGAAATATATTTTAATTAATTTAAATATTTTAAAATATATTATCTTAGCTTTTTTTAAAAATCTTAATAATTTTTTATCTTTAATTTTTAAAAAAAACTTTTTTATATTTTTTTTAAAATTATTTTTATTATTACTACAATCTTTATTAATTTTTTTTAAATATTATTTCTAGTATCTTTTAGTTTTTTTTAATAAATAAATAATCTAATTCTAAGTATAGTATAATAGAATAATATTAATAGTTTATAGATATTCTATAGATATTATATTAAATTATTATTTATTAATATTTTTATTAATATTAAAAGACTCTTAGAATATATAGTTTAAAATATTAGATAACTCTATATATAATATATATATTTTAAAAAACTATATTTTCTATTATTAAAATTTATATAGACTAAGATTATTTATTTATAGATTTTACTATTAAGTTAAAAAACTATAAAAACTATAGATAATCTAATTAAATATATTAAAAAAACTATTAATTGTTTTAATAAATTAAATAAAATCTATTTATATTTAGTAGCGTTGTAGAATATAAATTATAATCTATTTTATTTAATAAATATTTAGTAAAAGTTAAATACTATAGAGTCTTTTTCAAAAATAATCTAGAGAACTAGAAAAGTTTATAGTAATTTATTTATTTATTTATTCAAAATCTATTAATAAATACTCTATATTATATTTTTAAACTATTTTTTTTATTTTTTTTATTTAATAAAATTATTTTATTCTTTCTATATAAATATTCTTATTAAATCATAAAATTTTATAGATAAAAAAAGAATAATATTATCATATTATTTAGAGATATATTAAAACTTTATAGAAAAAAGATTATATTCTTTTTTATAATTAATAAAATATTTTTAATATTTTATTAATTTTCTAGTAAATTATAATAGATTTAATAATGTTTTTAAAATTTCTTTTTAATTTTTATAAATTTTTATAACTTAGCTACTTTTTTTATTTAATAAAATTTTTATAATTTTTAGTAGTATATTTAATAAATAAATATTTTTTCTATTTTTTATTTAACTACTATAATTTAATATTTTTTATTAATAGTAAAACTTTGTATTCTCTATATAATTATATAATTTTATAATATCTATTATATTTTTTTTCTATTATTGTATGATTTTTTTAAAATTTTTTTAATTTAATATAAATATTAACTAGAGTTTTTTTAACTATAATTCTATTAATATATTTAATATTATTAGTTTAATAGCTTTAAATCTAGAGACTGTTAATTCTATATTTTATTAAGCTATAAAAAATACATATTTTATAGATATATTTTTAATATTATTATAAATAAATTTTATAATAAATAACTAGTCTATTTAATTACTCTATCAATAATATATATATATCTATAGGTATATTCTAAATATTTAATATTAATACTTCATTTATCTATTTATCTATAGATAAAAGATACTATTTAAATAATCTTTTATATAAAGATTTTAATAGAATTATATCTAGTATATATTAATAAGAAATAAATCTTTATTAATTATTAGATTTTTTAGAAATCTAGTTTTATATATAATTTTATTAAAAAATATATTAGTTAACTCTTCTATAATTATAGTTTTAATTATAAATATATATTTTATAGTCTTTATATATTAATTTATTATTATAAGAATTATATTATATGTATAATTCTTTTAATTTAATAGTAATAAGCTAATTATAAAATCTATTATTAAATTTTACTATAATTCTTCTAGAATAGAAATAAAAATTAATTTATTCTATAATAATTTCTTAAGAATATTTATTTTTCAATAAATAGAATAATTCTAGATATAGTTTTTAATATCTATATATAAACTATTTTAATAGAACTTTTTTTTTAATTAATTTAATAGTTTTTTTTAATTAAAATAGTTTATAAAACAATTATTAAAATATATATTGTTAAAATCTTTTATTTAAATATAAAATATAAAAATATATAAATTCTTTTTTTATAATATAATAATCTACTATTAATATACTATTACTACATTAGATTATTATTTATTTTAATAATATCAATTTTATATATAGTTTTTTTCTTTTTTTATTAAATAATTATTTACTATAAATCTAATTAATAAAAATATTGTTTATAAAATCTATAGAATTATATTTTTAAAAAAATATAATATTATTTTATAAATAACTTTTTTTTCATAATTTCTTATACTATTATTTTAAGAGCTAAAAATTTTAGATTTTTTTAATCTATAACTAAAATCTTTAATCTAGTTATTAAAATTACTTTACTATTATTTTAATTATTTAATATTATTTATAAATTTCTCTAAAGTATAGATAATAATCTAATATTTTTTATAGATATTTTTATAGTCTTTTTATCGCAAAAATATATTAATTAGATTTAAATATCTAGATTAATGTTTTATTTAAAATTATAAGCTATTAAAAGCTCTATTTATTAAGTCTAATATTTATTTAATTTTTATTTTAAATAATATTACAAAAATTTATAGTTATTTTATATATAGATTATATATAGTATATCTTTAAAATAATATCTTTATATTTTAAAATATTTTATAATAATAAATAACTTTTAATTATAAATAAAATAATAATTTTCTATCTCTATAAACTTTTTTAAGTAAAAAATAATTAATTATTAGTTAAAATACTAGTAGAACTTTTTAATTTAATTAATAAATTATAAAAAAATATCTATAATAGTAAATCTGAAAATATCTATAATCAATTTAATCTATAATATAGAATTAAAGTATTATAGAGTTAAAAAAATTATTAAATATTATTTTTAATTTATTAAAAGCTATTCACGCTTTTTTAATAAAGATAAATAATTTTATCTTTTTTTTATATTTTTTTAATATATTAAATAAAAGCTTAATAATTTAAGTGTATTAATATATAAAATATCTAAAATATTTTATAAATTTTAAGAATATTTAAATATTATAAAAGAATTTTAGTACTAGTTATTTACCAATAGTTTAAATATATTCTAAATTAATATAAATACTATTATATTTTATAATAAATTCTAAAAATATTACTTTTTTTAATAAAAGTTATACTTAGATAGTTTAATATATAGATTTTTTGATTTTAAATATAATAGTATTTTACTAATATACTATATATATATATATATTTTATTAATAAATAAATAAAAATATTATTTAAATATATGATATAATAATTATCTAGAATTTCTTTTATAGCTTTATTATTATATATTTAGAAGATCACTAGTATATTATATAAATTAAATAATATTATTATACATTTAAAATATCTATAATAGATTTAAAATATTATTTTCTATTTATTATTTTTCTAAATATAAATTTAATAATATATATCTATTAAATTAAGTTTAATAAAGTATTTTATTTCTATAACTTAATCTATTAATTTATTAATATAAAATAATATTAAATCCTTATAGAATAGAAATCGTTGATTCTCCTAGAAAAGAGATTCTAACTATCTAACTATTTAATAAAGAGATACTTTAATACTAAATCTAATTAAAATTCTATAAGTAATATACTTTTCTAGATATTATACTATAGAAACTAATATAATTTTCTAATTAAATATTATGTTAAAATCTTTAAAATATTAATAATCTATAATATTATTTTTTTAATAGCAGTAGAGATCTTATAATCTAAAGATTTAATTAATATATCTACTATATTATTTTTTATTAATATAAATCTTAAATAAACTTTACTAGTCTTTAAAAAATCTTATATGAAAAAATATTAATTATTAAATCATTTTATAGCTAATATATAGTTATTACGCTAAAAAATCTTTATACTGTTATAATTATTTATAAAGATAATTAATTTATTATTATCTATAGTTTCTAGATTAATAGATAAATCTAGTATTATAAATATTTTTCTAATAAAAAAGGATTTTTAATTATAATATTATATATAATAAATTTTATAATTATATTTAATAATATTATAAAAATCGATTTATATAAGATCTATAAAATAGAGATTTTTACATATATTATAATAATATTTTTCATTAATTTTCTATTTTTATAATTTTAATATATTATATATATAGAATTTTAATCTATATATATAATTTATATCTAATTTAATTTTTAAATAATTTATTATTTTTAAATATCTAAATATATCTACTATAATCTTTTAATCTATTTTAATAAGAATATATATTTAATATTAAAATAAAAATACTATATTTTTAATATTAAATTAAATTTTAATTATAAACTAATTAAATTTTTTATATAGTTTAAATTGATAAAAATCTAGTATTTAAAATATTTAATTATTTTTATTATAATAAATATTTTTTTAATATATATATATATATAAATAATATAAAATTTTTTCTATAGTTTTTAATATATTATATTTTAAAAAATAGATTAAATTATTTATTTTTTTAATCTAAAAATTTTTTATAAAATCTTTTTAATTTAATCAATTTTTTTTAAATTTTTACTATAGTAATTATATTATTAATATATTATAATTAAATATAAAAATATAAAAATCTTTTTAAATAAATTTAAAATCTATTTTTTAATTTTTTTAAAGATTTTATACTATAGATTTATTATTTTTTATAAATTATATAAAATTTAATCAAATTAATATATGCAATTATTATTTTTTATTATAAAATTAATTAATTAATATATAAAAACTTTTCTATTTTTTAATATTATATAAAAAGAGATAAAAATAATATTATATTATTTCTATTTTAATTTTTGTATAATTATTATAATAAAAAATATTTTTAAAAATATTTTTTATTACTAGAGTATATATTTATTTATAATTTTAAAATGTTAAAAATTATTATATATTATTTAATAAATTTTAAAATTAATAATATAATTTTTTTAATTAATTTTTATATTAAATATTTATTTATTTAATAAAATATATATCTTTTTTAATTTTTTTATAATAGTACATATATTAAATTTTATAATCTTTTCAATTTAAATATATATTATTTTCACTTAAATATTTTATAAAAAATAATATTAATATTTTAGTATAATTTTTAAAAATTTTAATTTTATAAATTTTCAAATAAAAAATTTAGTTAATATTTATTTATATAATAATTTAAAAATTCTTTATATTTTAAAGTTTTTATTATTTATAATATATTTTATAAATCTATTTATTTTTTAATTATATAACTATATTTTTTATTATTTAATTAAATTTTTATTTTAAATTAAAAATAATTAAATTAATTAATAATTTTAGAATTTCTTTAAAATACTATTTTTATATAAAATCTTATATAATATAATATTTTTGATTTTGAATTAATTTAATTATTTTATTTATTTATAAAATTATTATATTATATTAAATAAATTCTATATTTTAAAATTATATAAATTTAATTTATAATAATTTTAAAAATATAATAAACTATATTTTATAAATATTAAAGTTTATTAAATTTTTAAAATTTTTTTTATATTTATTTTTTTTATTTAAAAAGTCTTTTAAAATTAGAGATATAAATTTTTATTAAAAATAATATTTTAAAATTTTTTAATTTAATTTTTTTTAAAAATCTATATTTTTTATATATAACTATTATTTTTTTCTACATTAATTAAATATTCAATTTATATATATAATTTTATTTTTTTTAATATTATATAATGTTTTTATAATATATAAATATATATTTCATAATTATAATCTTTATAAAATCTAAAAATATTTTTTTATTTAAAAATTATAATAAAATTAATATTTATATATAATTATATTAATATAATTTTTTTTAATAAAATAAATTAATTAAAGATTTAAATTACTATATTAATAATATAAAGCTAAAGATAATTTAATAAATTAAAACTAATTATTATTAATTTAATTATTTAATTAAAAATATTATTAATTTTTTAATTTTACTATTTATTTTAAATATATAAAAAATTATTAATTTAATTTATATATCTTTATTAAATTTTTTATTTATTTATTATAAATATTAAATTTTTTTAATTAAAATATTAATAGATAATATATTTTTTATTATATCATAATATTTTTAATTTATTTTTATTAAGATATTTAAGATTTTTATTTTATTATCAAGTATTATAATATATATTAATTCTATTATATTATTAATTATAATTAAAAAATAATTATATTTATTATAATTAGTTACATTAATTTTTTATATATTTAGATATTAAAGATTTAAAAAATAAATAAAATAAATTTATAATATTTAAAATATTTATTATTTTATTTTAACTTTATAATAGATTTTATAGTATATATTATTATTAAATTTTAATTTAATATCTTTTATTTTTATTATAACTATATTCTTAATATTTTTACATAATTAAAATGATAATATAAAACTATAATATTAATTATTATAATTATAAAATTTTTTTAATATATTTAAAAATTCTTTTTTATAAAAAAATCTTAAGTATATAAATATAAAAAAAAAATTTATAAATATTTTCAATAAATCTTTTATAATATTATTCACTAATCTAAATATATAGTCTAGATTATTTTAAAAAAATTTATATTTTTATTTAATTTTTTAAATTAAAAAAAATTTAAAATATATTTTAAATTAATAGTATATTTTAATATATAATATTATAATTTAATTATTCCTTATATCTAGATGTATTTTAATATAATTTATTTTTGAATTTTTATAATATTTTATATAGATATAACTATATATAAAATTTTATTAAAAAATGATTTTAATATTATATTAAATTCTTTCAATTAAAAGTTAAATATTTTAAACTATTAATAATAAATAATTATTATAATATTATTAATATATTAAAAATTTTAATTATTATTTTATTTAAAAAATAATATATTTAAATTTAATTTAATATTTAAAAATTATATAAATATTATATACTTTATATTTATTTTTTTAATTCAAGTATAAATCTAGAGATTTAATATATCTATAAAATTTTATTATATAAAATTTAGTTAATTATAAAATAAAATAAAGATATTAATATAATAAAATATTATATTTAAATCTTTAATAAAAATATATATCTTTTTATTTAATTTTCTATTTTTATATTTTTTTATATTTTTTTAATTAATCTATTTTAAACTATATTCTGTTTTTTTTTCATAAATTTTATTTATATATATAGTAAAATTAATAATACCTAATAGCTATTTAATTATATTTTTTAAGATTTATAGAATTAATTATAATTTTAATATTTAAAATATTTATTTTTATTTTATATAAATTAATAATATTAGTCAAAATTCTAAAATTATAATATTAATTAAAATATTAATTTTATAAAATTATAATATATTTTAAATATAAAAATCTTATATTTTATAATTAAATTAATTCATTAAATATTCTATAATTTTATTTATTTTATTTAATAAATTTTTAAATAAAAAATAATTTTATATTTTTATTTTTCTTTATATATTTAATATAAAATCTCTAAAAACTAGAGATCTTTTTTATACTATTTTTTAGCTTAAATCTTAAATTCTAATTTTTTTTAAAAATCTTTTTAAAAGCTTTAGCTATTATTAGCTATTTTACTATATATTATAGATTCTTTTTTTTAAAAGTTTTTTCTATAAATAAAAATCTTGAATTAATATTAATATTAATTATTAAATTCTAAAATTTTTTCTAAATAGATTAAATAATTTTTTAGACTCTTTTTAAGCTAACTAGGCTTATAATTAATTAAATTTTTATAGAATAGAAATTATTAATTCTTATAAAAAAGACATTCTAATTATTTAGCTATTTAATAAAGAGATACTTCAGCGCTAGGTCTAATTAGAATTCTACAATCAATAAATATTATATAATAAATATTATTAATAATAAAATTTTAATTTTTATTATACTTAATTTAAAATAAAATATTTTTAAAAGAATATATAATATTTTTAATATTTTTTTAAAAATAATATTTCTATAAATTTTAATAAAATTAATAAGTATATACTAAATTATAATATTATTTAAATATCTAGATTTAAAGATATTATATTAACTAGTAGTTCTTTTTTAAATCTAGTATTTTTTAATAATTTAGTTAATAGTAATAATATTATATTTTTTAAAAAATTAATATCTTTTTATAAAATATTTTTTAATTATAAGGATTGAATTAATAAAAAATAATATAAAATAAATCTTAATAAATCTAGTACTATAAAAAATAGTAAAATAATAATAGATATATATAATTTATTTAAAATTAAAATTTTAATATTAAATATTTATAAATAATAATAGATTTTTTTTATAATTTATTTTTATTATTTTATAATAGTAGAGTATAATATTTAATATATAATATAGCTATAAAACTACTACTAAAAATAATAGATTTATAAAAAATTAATATTTATTATATTATTATTATTATTAATAAAACTATATTTTAAATAAAGATTATTTTTTATAGTTATAATAAAATATAATTAATATATATATTTTAATATAGTACTTTTTTATTTAAAATAAAATAATAATATAATAATTAAAAATATTATTAAAAAAATAATATATATAAAATATATATATTTTTATATTATTAATATAAAATAAAAAACTATTAATATAGTTATAGCTATTTATAGCTAATTTTTAAATAATTATTTAATAGTAATATAATATATTTTATTTAATAAAAAAATAATAGTATAATTATTAGTAAATAAATATTTAAAATCTATAATTATTAATTATAGTAATTAAGTTTAAAATAGATTATTTATTATTTTAATAGAATAATATTATAATAATAAAAAAAAATAAATAAATATAAAAATAACTAAAGTTTAAAATAAAATATAATAATAAAAAAAAGAATATTAAAAAAAATAAAAATATAAAAAATAGTATAATAAATACTAATAATTAATTATAGATTATTAATAAATAAAAATTATAATAATAATATTATTAATAATAATAAATCTATAAATAAATATAATATTTCTATTATTTATTTTATACTATAATTTTATAATAATAGTAAATATATAATATTTATATATAAATACTAATAAATATTAAAAATATAAAGTTATTTTATAATAATATAAAAATATTATATAATTTTAATTATATATTATAATTTTATATTTATATTATTAAATCTAAATATATTTAATTATTAAATAAAAAAGAATATAATTATAACTATAATATATTATTAAAAAAAAGCTATAATTTATAGAAAATTTTATAATTTTATTAAAAAATTATTAAATTAAATTTTAATATATATATAAATTAAAATAATTTTTTTAAATCTATAAAAAATTAATAATACTTTATTTTTTATAATATATTATTATTTATAATTTTTTTAAGATAAAAATATATTTAAATTAAATTACCAGCTAATAATTATTTTTAAATATATTTAATTTAAAAAATTAATAAAAAATAATTAAAAAAAACTATTTTTATTAATATTTTTTTTATATAATAAATCTAGTTTTATATAATTATCTACTAAATTATAAAATTAGTATTATATTTTTAAAAATAAAACTAAATTTTTTTTATAATAATAATAATAAATAGAAATATTATTATAAAAAAAGATTTTAATTATTATTATAAAATATCTATATAATAATTTATAGTTAAATAATAAAAAATAAAAATAAATTAAAAATTTATTTATAAAATAATATAAATTATATATATTTTTAATTATATTTTAAAAAATCTTTATAAATTAATAATAAATAAAATATTTAAAAAAATTATATATTAAATTATAATTAATATTTTAACTATAGTATTATATATATAATATTAAAATAATATTAAAAAAATTTATAATTAATTTTAAAAGTTTTATCTATATTATATTTATTATTTTTAACTATAGCTTTTAAATAATAAAGATATTATAGAATTTTAAAAATAATTAAATTTTTAATAATTTTAATATAGAAAAATATAATAAAATTATAAAAAAATATTTAAAAAAAAATTAATTTAAAATATAAAAAAAATAGTTTATAATATATAATAAAAATATTATAATATTAAAAAAATAAATTATAGAAATAATAGAGAAAATTTTATTTAATAATATATTAATATTAATATTATTATTTTAAATAATTATTATATTACTATTAATAATAATATTATTATTAATAATTATTTATATTAAATTATTCTATATAATATTAATACTTTATAAAATATTTAATATATTATTATAATAATAACTATTTATTATAATAGATATACTAATTATTATTAAAAAATAATTAATTTAAAATAAAAATATAATTATTATAAATTTAATAATAATTATATAAAATAATTATATTAAATATTCTATTTTAAATATATATATATTTTAAAAATTAATTAATAATATTAATATTTATATTTAGTTTTTTTTTTAAATAATATATAGTAATCTCTCTTTAAAAAAATATATATAAAAAATCTTAAAGAATTTTAATTATAAATTTATATTTAAAATTATAAGAAAAAAATTAAAAATTAATTCTCTATTTTAATATCTATTATCTATATTAAGATATTAATATTTTTAATTATTATTATATTTATTAATTTTTATTTAATTTATTAGTTAATTTTTATTAAGTAACTAGAGCTATCTACTATAATTAATTATATAGAATCTAATAAAATTTTAAATTTTAATATATACTAGAATTAAAACTAATAATATTATATTATTAATAATAGATATAGAATACTAAGTAAAATAATAAATAAAATATAATAATATAATAAAATAAATAAAAATAAATATAGTAAAATAAAAGATATATATTAATATTAATTAATTATAAAATTTTTTATATTAATTTTTATATTTTTTAAATTTTTTCTATAGTTTATTAAATTTATATTTTTTATTTTATTTAGCTATATTTTAAAAACTAATCTTTATATTATATAGTAATTTTTAAATAAAATTTAATATTTTTAAAAAAGAAAATATCTAACTATATTAATATATAGATTTAAATTATAAAGATATTAATTTAATTTAATTAAATTAAAAAATATACTAAAATTAAATATATATTTTTATATAAATAAATAATAGTATTAAAATAATTAAAGTATTTATTAAATTAATAAAATCTTATAAATTAATATAAATTAAAAAGATTAATATATATTATAATAATATATAAAATAGATTTTAATTATTAATATTATTATTAATATTTTAATAGTTTTATTAAGACTAGATAAATAAATAATAATAAATTAATATAATATTTAAATATAATAATAATAATAAATAATCTATATAAATCTAAAAATATTTAATATAATTAAAAATAGTAATTATAATATAGAATATAAATAAAAAAAATTAATTAATAATTCTATATTAATAGTAATAAAAATAAATATTAAAAATTATATTTAATTAATAGTAATAAATATTAATAGTTTTTTTAAATTAATAATAGAGATTATTAATAACTATATTATTATAAAAAATTTAGAATTAATATACTAATAAATTATATAATAATAGTAAAAACTAATTATAAAATAAAAATTAAAATAAAAAATAATAGAATTATAAAAAAATATTATATAAAGAAAATAAAAATTTATAAAGATTATTAAAATTATATTATAAATAAATATTAAATTATCTCTATAACTTTATTATAATAGATTAAGTATTTTTATTATTAAATTAAATTAAATTATAAATTAATAATTAATAATAAAAAATAAATAAATATAATTTTAATAATATTTTTATTAAATAATAAATCATTTATTTTAAAATTAAAAATATTTTATATTAAAATATTTTTAATATTTATATTTATTAAATATAAATAGAATATAATTAAATATTTATATATATATATAATATTTATAATATACTATTAATTAATAATATTTATTTTTATTATTTATAATAAAATCTAGAAAAAACTTAAAATAAAATAAATTATTATAAACTATTTATTTAAATAGAATAATAATTTAATAATTAAATATATTTAATAATTAACTAAAATTATATTTAAAAAAAAGATTATTTTAGTAATATTAAATCTTTATAGTTAATAGATTTATTTAAATTTTTAAATCTATTATTAAAAGATTTATAGCTTTTTTAATAAAAATATTTTTATTAATTAATTTACTATTTATTATTTTTACTAATTTTTTTAATATTTATTTAATTTTAATAAATTTAAAGATAATTACTAAAATCTCTACTATTTTATTTTATAGATTAAAAAAATAATTATAAATTAAAATTAATTTTTTATTTTATAAATTTATATAGTTTATATAATTAATTATTTGAAAAGAATTTTATATATTTAAACTTTATTTTATTTTTATAATAAAATCTATTAATTATTTAACTATATTAATATTTTAAAAATTTTAATTATATTTAAAATATTTAAAATAATTTATATTAATTTTATTAGAAAGATAAAAAATTTAATATTTTTTTATTAATTTTTAATATTTTATATTAAAAAATTAAATATTTAGAATTATTTTTTTTATGATATTAAATTAAAAAATTAATTATAAATTAAAAATAATATTTTTATATTATAATTTATTTATTTTTTTTAAAATTTAAAAAACTATTATCTAATATATAAAGATTATAATATTTAAAAATTAAAAAATCTTTTTTTATAAATAAAAAATTATTTTTAACTATTTTTATTTTTAAATAAAATAATTAAAAATCTTCTTTATTTATATATAATATTACTAAAATATTTTTTGAATTTATTATTAAATTTACTATTAATTCTAATATTATAAATCTGTTTTTTTAATATTAAATCTTTTTTATTTACTATATTTTATTCTAAAAAAAAATATAAAAAATATTTTTTTTATAATTTAAAAAATTATTTAATTTATTATTATATTAAATTTAATCTATATTTATATATAATATAGAGTAATAATATAAAATATAATATTTAATATTTTTTTTTAATTATTATTTTTTAATCTACTAATTCTCTATAAAAAAGATTTTATATTTTCTATTCTTTATTATTTAAAATATATTTATTAATAAAAAAAATAAATTTAATCTAAACTATAATTAAATAATATTTATATATACTATCTATTTATTTATTATTATTATTTAAAAAATTTTTTAAAAAAAAATTAATTATATTAATTTAATAATTCTACTAATTATATTAGTTAAATAAAATTAAAAATTTTTTAATTATATATTACTAGACTATAAAGCTATTTTAAAAAAATAATAAATAAAAAATAGATTTTAAAATAAAATTTAAAATTAAAATTTTTAGAAATATCTATTAAAATAAAAGATTTTAGTAAATAAAAAATAAAAATAGTTTAATTATTTACTATACTATTATAATACTATAAATTTAAAATTCTTCAAAAAAAATTATTTTTAATAATTTAATTATTTTATTATTTTAAATCTAGTTTAATTTAAATAATATAATCTCTATATAGATTTTATTATTTATATACTATTATTTAATAATAATCTTTATTACTAGAACTATAATATATTTATTTAATTTAATAAAATATATAATTTAAATAATATTTTTATTTAAATCTAATTTTAATATGTATTTATAAAATCTAAAATATTAAAAAAAAATATAATATTAATCTAATCTTTTTATAAATCTATTTTATATATAATTAAAAATAATATTAATAAATATATATTATTATTATTATAAAATAAAGTAATATTATTTTAAAAAATAAATTAAATTCTAAAGATTTTGTATAATTATTTTTTTTTAAAATTCTATAATTTTATTAATATTTTTTTATTAAAAAAATTAAAAAACTATTACTATATTATTTATATAATTATAAAAATTAAATTAATTAAAAAAAGATCTCTCTATTTAATTCTTTATATACTATATTATAAAAAAAATTTATATATTTTAATTTATTATTTATTATATTTTCTATTTTATTTATTATTAAATTAAAAAAAGTCCTTATTTTTATATTAACTATTAAATTTTTAATATTATAATAATAAAAGACTATTATTTATTACTATTAATTAGAAAAATTCTAAATAATTTAAAAAAAATAAAATATTTTATTAAAATTAATATTATCTCTATTTTTAATATTAGAATGAAATAAAAATAAAAATAGATAATTATATTTTAAATCTATCTAAATCTATATAAATTATTTATAATATTCTTTAAATTAAATAAACTTTTTATAATTTTTTAATAAAATATAAATATTATATTAAAAAAAATATTTAAATATATTTTATATTATTTATCTAAATAATATTTTGATTTATAATTATATTTATTCTAAATATATAAAGTATATATATAATATTTTAAAAAATTATAAAAAATTATAAAAAATTATAAAAAATTATAAAAAATTATAAAAAATTATAAAAAATTATAAAAAATTAGATTATATATAAAATATTTAAATATAAATCTTTAATTTATAAAATTAAATTTTTAAATTTTATTATTAATTAATAGTATTTATAAAGATTTTAAAAAATTAAAATAATTATTAAATAATCTATTTTAATTTATATTATTATTATATAAATTCTATTAAAATTTATAAATTTCTATTATTAATTTATTAAAAATTCTTTAAAAATAATTATATTACTTATTTATTAAATTTATAAAAATATTTTATTTAATTAAAATCTAATTTATTAATTAGCTATAGATATTTTAAAAAAACCCTTTTTAATTATTTTTATTTTAAAACTATTTATTAAATTAAAAATATAATTTTAAAAATTAATTTTTTTAATTATATTTTTACTAATATTTTCATCTTAGTATAATAATAAAAATATATTATACTTAATTATTCTTTTTAAAAAAATACTTTATTATTAAATGTAATTATAAAATATATAATAAAAAATTATTTATTATTATTTACTATTTTAAAAAATAATATTTTCAATTAAAAAAATATTTTATTATTTATTAAAATTATATTTAATTATTATAATTTAAAATATTTTATATTTATTAAAATACTAAATTACTATTAGATCTATTAATTTACATTTTTATTTTAATTTAATTTTAAAATTATTTACTATTTTAAAAAGCTAGAGATTAAATTAGATTTACTAATTAAAAAATTAATAGATTTTTTTTAAAAAAAATAAATATTTACTATATTACAGTTAAATAATTTTAAAAATTAAAATATAGATTTTATCTAAATTTAAAAATAAAAATTTTTTATTTATAGTTAAAAATTTAATTTTAATTCTTAATCTCTATTTTATAAAAAAAATATTTTTTAAATTTTAAAATCTACTCTATTAATATTTATTTAAATAAACTTAAATTATTATATCTAATTTATTAATAAAGAATAATTATTTTTATTATTTAATATTAAAAATCTCCTCTATAAAATTTATTGAAAAAATAATATTATATAATTTATTTTATAAATTTTAAATAAAAATTATAATAAATATTATATAATAATATTATTTAAATATAAAAAATAAAAAATAAAATTAATTTGTCTCTATTATAATAAATTTATAAATAGCTATTTTAAAAGATTTTAAATCTATAAGTTTTATTTTATAAATATTACTAGTCTAAAATATATTACTATATAGATTATTAAATTTAAAATTATTATATTTATTAAAAAATTATTAAATTTTAAGAAATAAAATAAAAAATTTTATATATACTATTTATATTTAAATATATTTAATAAAATATATCTATAAATTTTATCTTTTTTTAATATTTAGTTAAAATTTAATATTATATTAATTATTATTATTTATTTAATTAAAATAAAATACTTTATAGTCTATTAATTTACTATTAATACTAAAAAAATTATATATTTATATATTTAATATATATAAAAACTATATAATTTATTTTAAATTATTATATTTAATTATAGATTTTAATTTATTATTAAATTTTTAAAATATCTAATTTATTATTTATAAATTAAAAATCTATTATTTATTATTTTTTATTTTTAAAATAGATAATTAAATTAAGATTATTAATACCTTTTTAAAATTTATAAATCTATATTTTATATCTATAAAATAACTAGAGTAATTAATTACTATTTATTAAATTTATTTTAAATTTTTTATATTTTAATATTATTTAAATATTTTTAATTAACTATAGTTTTTATTTTTATATAAATTTTAAATCTTTATTATTTATTAAGTAATTTATAATATATAACACTCTAATTTTTATTTAAAAAATATAAAATATTATTAAATTTAATTAAATTAAGATAATCTTAATTTAAATTTATTATAAAAAATAAATTAATTACTATTATTACTTTATATAATACTATACTATAAATAAAAAAATTAAATTAAAAATTTTTAAATTTTTTTTAAATCTTTAAGATTATTAATTTATATATCTATTATTTAAATCTATTTATTAATATATAAATATATTTTATTTTTAATATTAATCTATTTAAATTTATAGCTAATAGTTTTTTATTTAATTGGAATTGAAATCTATCTTTATTTATTAAAATTAATAAACTTAAAAAATAATTAATTAAGAATATTATTAATTTTTATTAAAAATATAGAAATTATAAAGATCTATATTTAGAGTATATATTTAAAATAGACTAGTTATAATTAATTTATTAAAAAATCTATTAAATATTTAAAATATATTTATTAAATTATTATAAATTTTTCTTAATATTATCTCTATAAACTAGATCTTAATTTTAATAGAGCTTAGTTATAAGAAAAATAATATTATAATATAGTTTTAGATTACTATTCTATTAATTTTAACTATTTATTATATAATTCTTAACTATATATCTATTTATTTAATTCTAATTCTATTATAGCTCTTTAAATAATATCTTATTTATCTATCTATATAGAGTCTAATCTATAGTCTATCTATATATTAGCTTTGATTAGCCTGTCTATTAAAGCTATACTTTAATAATTTAATAATAGATAGATATTTTAAATCTTCTAAAATATTAAATATATTTATTAATAATTTATTTAATTTTCTAATAATTATATTATAGAGCTAATATAGAATTAGCCTATAGAATATATAGAATTTCTAGAGCTTTTAATCTCTACTTAATTTATATATATCCCAACTTTTTTTATAATTCTCGATCAATTTTAGAAAAATTAATATCTTAACTTTTTAAGTCATTTTCTAATAAAAGAATTTATTAACTATTTAATTAAAATTTTTAAAAAAAAAATTTCTAAATAAAAAATTTTTTTAAATTATTTAAATACTACTAAAAATATAAAAAAATAAAATAAAAATTAATGTTTTTATATTTTATTCTATTATTAAATTAATAATAAAGCTTTATCTTTTATCTTCTATTTTCTTATTTAATTAATAAACTATCTACTCTATATAGTAAGTTCTTTATTATAATTCTAATCTTTTTTTTTAAATCTAAAAATTATAATAATACTAAAAAATATAAAATAAACTACTATAGAATCTTCTAATATTCTTTTTATAGAAAAAGTAACTTCTTTTCTATAATTCTCTATTAAAAATATAAGTCAGACTTTATAATAATTAAAAAAAAAACTAATAAATAATTTAAAAGTTAGATTAATAGTTAAAAAATATTATTAAATTATTAATATTCTAACTCTATATTTTAGTAAAAAAAATTATTAAATTATTTAAAAATATTTCTAAATTTATTTTTAATTTAAAATTTAATAAAAATAAAAATAACTTTTTAATTTTAAATACTTATTTAAAAAATTCCAATAAAAATTTAAAAAACATAAATAAGAAATTATTACTACCCTATTATATATATTTTTTATTTATAGATAGAAATGATACTGATATTTAACTAAAAAACTCAATAAATAATAATAAAAAACTAAGATTTTATAGTCTTACTTTACTAAATAAATATTAATTTTTATCTATAACTCTATAATTCTATAATCTAATACTATAGATTAATTATAAAAAACTTAATAATAAAGTAATTAAAATTTATAAAAGTTCTATATATATTTTAATTTTTTAAAATAATATTTTTCTAGATAATTAAAAAAAATTTTAATTTTCTTTATAAAGCTAATAACTAAACTAAAAAATATATCTAAAAATACTATTTAAAATCTTTTAAAAAATAAAATAAAATAATAATACTAGCTATCTACTACTAGAACTTATTATAATTTTACTAAAAATAAAAATATAATAAAATATTAATAAATAATATTATTAAATTAAAAAAAAATAAGAAATTCCAGAATAGTAAAAATAAATTAATAAAAAATTAATAAAATAATAATAATTTTGAAAAAAAATTTATAATATTTTACTTATAAAAATAAATTCTATTTTATTAATGAATATTTAAAAAAAAAAGAAAATCTTAATATAATTAATCTAAATAAAAAAGAATTCTAAAATAAAAAGTAATAAAAAATTAATATAGATTCTATATATATAACTCTATATTATATTATAAAAACTATAGCTTATTTCTATGTTTCTATTTATATTTAAAATATTATTAAAATCTTTATAAATAAAAATAATTATACTAAAATTAATATTATTAATATTAAATTTATTTAAAATTATAAATTATAAAAAATCTATTTTTTTATATTTTTAATAGAAATAATTAACTAAATTATTATATCTATCTATAAAGTGTAGAAAATTTCTATTATTATTATAGATTTAAAAAAAACTATTTAAATATTTATTAAAATCTATATTATTATTAATAGAAATTCTTAAATAAAAGAAAATCTAGTATTTTTTTATAACTATACTATAAAATCTATATATCTATTTATTAATATAAAATTATTATTAATAATTTAAATTTTCTACTATTAAAACTATTACCTTAAAAAAATTTATAAAAATTTATAAAAATTATATCTATATTTTTATTATTATAAAGATATTTAAAAATATTTAATTATTTAATAATAATCTAGAATTTTAATTATAATTTATTAATAAAATATCTCTATAATTTATTAAATATAAGAATATTTTTTTATTAAAAAATATAAAAATAGAATTTTAATATAAAATAATTAATTATACTATTAATATAATTACTAATAAAATTCTACTATATAAATTAATATATTCTTTATTAAAAATAGAGTTTTATATTTTATATTAGTATTTAAATAAAAATTTTATCTATAGATAAATCTATTATTTAAAAAGCTTTATAAAAATATCTATTCTTTTTATTTTTAAAAAGAATAAAGATCTATAATTATATATAGATTATTAGAAATTTAATAAAATAATAATAAAAAATTATTATTTTTTATTTTTAATTTTAAAGATTTTTAACTAATTAGTTAATTTAAAATATTTTATAAAAATTAATTTATATAATATCTATTATTAAATTTAAATTAAAAAAGAATAAATAGAAAATTATATTTTATATCTAATATAGCTACTCTAAATATATAGTAATATTAGTTAATTTTATTAATATATCTATAATTTTCTAAAGTTATATATATACTATTTTATATAATATTCTTAATATATTTTATATAGTCTATTTTAATAATATTTTAATCTTTTTCTCTAATCTAGAAATCTATATAAAATATATAGAAAAAATATTAGAATATCTTTAAAAGCTAATTTATATACTAAACTCTTAAAATATAGCTTTTATTAAAAATAAATTAAATTCTTAGAATATATTATTTTTAAAGATAGTATATCTATAGATTTCTAATAAATATTTAATATAATTATCTAAAAAAAATCTTATATCTTCTATAAAATCTAAGTATTTATTAAATTTTATAATTTTTATTAATAATTTATTTAAAATTTTTTATAAATTATCTTATCTCTAATATTTCTATTAAAAGAAGTGGAATATAAAAACTAGAATTAATTTATTTTATATTTATTAAAAAACTAGCGTTGTAATAACTTATTACTATTTTTTAATCTATACTATTTCTCTAATATTTTAAATAAAGAAATAGTAGAAATCTTATTTTAACTTAATAAAAAAAATATCTACTACTTAATAATAATATAGTTATAAAATTTAATAAAATTAAATTAAATTATAGTATATTTAATTAAAAACTTTTTATTATTATTTATTTTTTTAAATATTAATAATAATATATTAAAAATTTATTATATACTATTAAAATTATTTCTAATTATTTTAATTTATAGATCTTTATAAAATAGCTAAAATTAAATAAATAGTAAATTTATTAACTTATATTTTAATTTCTTTTAATTTTATAATTAAATATAGAATTAAAAAGCTAAATTTAGTTAATAAATTTTTTTAAATAATAAAAAAAAATTTAGAATACTCTTTAAATATAAAATTAATATTACTAATCTAATAATAAATTATTAAAGTATAAATTTTAAAAATTAAGAAGCTTTTATATAGAAAATTATAGTTTAAATCTAATAAAATATCTTTATAAAAAATTTTTAAATTTAATATTTATATAACCTTAAATTCTAGAAAAACTAATATAAAAATAATTTATTAAATTATTTAAAAAAAACTAAATTATAATTAATTTATTTCTAGTTTTTTATATAAAATATTTATATTACTAAAAGAATATATACTACTAAAATAAATTAGAATTTAAAAAATCTAATTTAGTAAATATAATTTAAAAATCTAAAAATAAATTAATAAAAAGTCGCTATAAAATAAAAATTTATAGAAAATAACAACTAAATAATTAATTTTAATAGATTTATTAAATATAAAAGACAGCTTTATATTTTTATAAAAAAATTTTTAAAATAAAAATTTTATTTTTATACTATAATAATTCTTTAGTAGAATATTTTAAAAAAAATAGAATAGAAAATCTATTAAAAGATAAGTTTTATTAAATAAATTTTTAATAAAATATTAATATATATATTAAAAAATATCTAATATATTAAAAAATTATTACACTAAAATATTAGCTATATGATATTTTTTAATTTTTATTAATCTTTTTATAATCTTTTAAGAAACTATTAATAAATTTTATTATAGAATTATTTTCTATTTTATATTAAATTAAAATTATTAATATAATTTTAATTATTATTAATTAATTTATAAAATAGTTATTATTTTTTTAATTTTATTAATAATAAACGTGGTAAATTTTATAGACTTTTTTATAATAAAATAAAATTATAATTTAAATCTCTAAATAGTATAGTATTAGATTAAAAATCTATATTTATTAATAAATTCTAGTCTAAACTTTACTATTAAAATTATATTAAATTTTGATTATCTATAATATTTTATTTATATATTAATAGATAAATAGAATATATAAATTAGATTTTAAAAATTATCTTTACTATTTTATTAATAAATAATAAATTAATTAACTAAATCTATTATCTATAGTAGAATTTATTTATAATAATATATAGAATATAATAGTAAAATTTTTACTATTTAAAATTCTATTTAACTATCTATTTAATTTATATTTATATATTAAAAATAGTATTTTTTAAAAAAGATTTTAGTAATATAAATATATATTAGAAAATTATTAAAAAGTTATAAAGATTTAAAGAAATATTAATAAAAATTAAATAAATTATTGATAAAATATTATAATAAACATTATTAATTAAAATAATTTTTAAAAAATAATATAATAATATTATCTACTAAAAATATTTAACTTAAAATTTTATTTTAAAAACCAATCTATAATTTTATTAAACTATTTTATATATTCAATATTATTAAAATCTAAATATATTATTTATATTTATTTAATTAATATAATTATATCTATAATAATTTCTATATATTATTATTAAAACTTTAGATATAATATAATAATAATATTTAAAAAGTATTAATAATATTAGAGCTAATATAATAATAAAAAATAAAAAATAAAAATTTAATAGTAAAAACTATTTTATAATTAAATAAAAAAATAGTTTTTAAAAATATAATTAATAGATTTTATAAAAAAATATAGTAAATATATAAAAAATTATTAAAAAATATTAATATATAAAAATATAGAATATAGATATATAATTATAATAATTAATAAATAATAGAAATATATTAACTAATTAAAAAAAAATAAATAAAATATTAGATTAATAATATATCTAATATAGATTAAATATAATTTTAATAGATTTAAAATAACTAGAGAATATCTATAAAAAAATATTAATTAAAAAATATATATAGTATATAGTATTTCTATTTAAATATTATAAAATAAAAATTTATTTATCTATTTTAAGAAATATAGCTTAACTATAAGTATAAACTATTAAAATTTTAATAAAAAATTATTTATTAAATCTTAAAAAAAATAATAAAAAAGTAACTATAATAGTCTATTTACTATTTTTTTTATTAATAGTATTATTTTTTTAATATTAAAAAAACTAGATATTTAATATATAAAATAAATTAATAAATAATAATATTTTATATAATTATTTTATTATTTTATAGCTAAGTTAATTTTATTATTATTAATTATATTAAATTAATATTAATATATAAACTTTATATAATTAAAAGATTTATTTAATATAAAAATAGTAATAATAATCTATTTATAAATTTTAATAAAAAATATTAAAAAATTCTATCGCGTTTATTTTCTAGATTATAGAGAAAGATATTTTTTATCTACTTTAAAATTAATAAATAGTTATATTTATTATTAATAATACTAAAAAAAACCTAGATATATTAATAAAATATTATTAATTAAAAAAAATATATAGATTTATAGAAAACTTTATAATAGTTATACTATTAATATAGTATTAAGTTAATATTATTAAAATATAATTAATTTTAAATAGTATATTTATATTATAGATTTTATTAATAATCTAAATATATAAATAATATATATACTAATAAAAAAAAGATAAAATTAGATTATTAAAAATAAAATATTAATAAAAAGATATATTAATAATAATAAAATAAAAAAACCACTAAAATAGAAATAAAAAATAAATAAAACTAAAAAAATACTAACTATTAATAATAAATTACTATTATTATTAATAATTAATATTAATATTAATTTACTATATAATACTAATAATATACTTCTTTATAAAATATATTTATATATATTTTTACTAATAAATTTTTAATAAAATAAATAATATATATAAAAACTAGTTAATTAAAAGTAATTAAATTAATAAAAAGAAAAATAAATATTATAAAATTAATATAGAATTAATTTATAAAATATATAAAATTATTAAAGCTTTTAATCTTTATTTAATTTATATATATTCTAGCTTTTTTTATAATTCTAAACTAGTCTTAAAAAGATTAGTATCTTAATTTTTTAATTTTTTTAATAAAAGAATTTACTAACTATTTAATTAAGATTATAAAAAAAATTCTAAATAAAAAAAATTTTAAGCTATTTAAATATTACTAAAAATATAAAAAAATAGAATAAAAATTAATTTTTTTATATTTTATTCTACTATTAAATTAATAATAGAGCTTTATCTTTTATCTTCTATTTTCTTATCTAGTTAATAGACTATCTACTCTATATAGTAGATCCTTTATTATAAATTATTTTTATTAAAAATTTATTATTAATTATTTATAAAAATTAAATAGAAAATTAATTATAAATTATTTTTATTTATATTTTTATAAGTATAAGTATCTTTTTTATATTTATTTTAATTAAAAAATTTTAATAAAAAAGATTTTTATTAAATTTTATAGTTATAAAAGTTTTCTTTTAAATAATAGTTTAAATAGAGTATTCTTTATTAATATATTAAATAAATTATTAATTATTATTATAATTAATAATAATAAATATATTTAACTAATAATAAAATTTTTAAAGATTTAATATTTAATTATTATTTTAATAATTTAAATTATTTATTTAAATTATTTATTTATTTATAGATAATATATAGTACTATATAAGTTATTTAATTTTTAATTTAATAAATAATTTTTTTTAGAATCTATTAATAAATTTAGAATTTTTATTTATTATAAATTATATAAAGACTATTTAATTATAGTATTAAAAAATATAATAATTATTTTTTTTATTATTAATTTAATTTCTTTTATAAATTTATTATAAATAATAAATAATTAATTAAATTATTATTAATTAGTTAATAAATTAATTATAAAATCTATTTTTATAATATAAAATAGAATTAATAATATTAATATAAATTAAAAAAAATGATAGAATATATAATAATATATTTTATTAAATAAATAAATTAAATTATTTATAATATATATATATAATAGCTTTCTTTTGAATATATAATTAATCTATTTATAATTATTAAATATTTATCTAAATTTTAATAGTTATTATTATTATATAATATTTTAAAAATAGATTTAATCAATAATTATAAAATATATAACTAAAGATTTTTTTAATTATTAATTTTTTTCAATTATATATAAAATATTATTATTATTAATATAAATATAAGCGCTCTACTAGTATACTATTATCTATAGATAATAGATCTATAGAGCGCGGTTGATTAATAGACTCTAGAAATATATTACTAGAAAATTTAAGATTATTTAAAATTATATAATAGTTTTCTTATCTAATATAATAGAATAAATTATTTAAAAATTCTAATTTTTTATATAATTTTAATATAAATATATTTATATATTATATAAACTAATAATTTTTTAATAATTTATTTATATAAAATCTAGTTATCTAAAATAATTATTATTATAATTATTTTTTTTTAAAAAAATAAACTATTCTAGTTTATATCTAAATTCTAAACTATTTAATATTTTATTTCTATAAATTATAATATTTTTTATAATTATATTTATTTTTTTAAATTATTTTAAAAATATAGATAGTATAGTAAATTTAATTTTTTTTATAAAAATATTACTAGAATTATAAATTAATAATATTTCTATTATTTTAAAAATAATTAAATATAATACTATATATAAAATTATAAAAAGTTTTTTAAAAATAAAATAGATTTTATTAATTTAATAAAATTTTATAAATATTTTTTTTAAATATTCTTAGTTTTTAAAAAGTTATTAATATATTTTTATAAAAAAAAGTTAATATATTTATTAATTTTTTATTTTATTAAATGTTTTTAAAAAATAAATATTTTTTAATTTAATAACAATATATTTTAATTAATTTAAATAATTTAGAATATATTATTTTAACTTTTTTATAAAAATTTTAATAATCCTTTATTTTTAATTTTTTAGAAAAAACTTTTTTTTAATTTTTTTTTAATATTTTTTAGGTTTTTTCTAGTAAATAAATAATCTAATTTTAAATATAATATAATAAAATAATATTAATAATATATAGATATTTTATAAATATTATTATTTATTATTATTTATTATTATTTTTATTAATATTAAAAGATTTTTAAAATATATATTTTAAAATATTAAACAACTCTATATATAATATATTATATATTTTTAAAAATTATATTGTTTATTATTAAAATCTATATAAATTAAAATTATTTATTTATAGCTTTTATTATTAAATTAAAAGATTATAAAAATTATAGATAATCTAATTAAATATATTAAAAAAATTATTAATTATCTTAATAAATTAAATAAAATCTCTTTATATTTAATAATATTATAAAATATAAATTATAATCTATTTTATTTAATAAATATTTAGTAAAAACTTAGTAATATAGAATTTTCTTAAAAAATAATTTAATAAATTAGAAAAGTTTATAATAATTTATTTACTTATTTTTTTATTTATTTATTTAAAATTTATATAATAAGTATTCTATATTATATTTTTAAACTATTTTTTTTATTTTTTTCTATAATTAATAAAATATTTTAAATATTCTATTAACTTTTTAATAAATTATAATAATTTTAATAATATTTTTAAAATTCTTTTTTAATTTTATAAATTTATATAATTTAACTATTTTTTTAATTTAATAAAATATTATAATTTTTAATAATATATTTAATAACTAAATATTTTTTCTATTTTTTATTTTTTTTAATTATTAATAATAATTAGTTAAATTTTTTTAATTTTTATTTTTATATACTAGTAGTATAGCTTTAATAATATTATATAAAAAATAAAATAAATATAATTATATATTTTTAATAATTATAAATAATATATTTATTTTTTAATAGTCTCTATAATTATAAAAATTTTATTATATTTTAAATCTAGTTTTTTATTTAATTATTATAATTTAATATTTTTTTATTAATAATAAAATCTTTTATTTATATATAATTATATAGCTTTATAATATTTATTATATTATTCTATTTATTATTTTATTATTTCTTTTAGATTTTTTTTATTTAATCTAGATATTAGCTAGATTTTTTAATTACAATTCTATTAATATATTTAATATTATTAATTTAATAGTTTTAAATTTAAAAATTATTAGTTCTATATTTTATTAAGTTATAAAAAATAAATATTCTATAAACATATTTTTAATATTATTATAAATAAATTTTTTAATAATTAATTAATTTATTCAATTATTTTATTAATAATTTATATATATCTATAGATATATTTTAAATATTTAATTTTAATACTTTATCTATTTATTTATTTATAAATAGAAAATAGCATTTAAATAATCTTTTATATAAAGATTTTAATAAAATTATATCTAATATATATTAATAAAAAGTAAATCTCTATTTATAATTAAATTTTTTTAAAAATCTAATTTTATAAATAATATTATTTAAAAATATATTAATTAATTTTTTTATAATTATAATTTTAATTATAAAGTCTATTATTAGATTTTACAATAATTTTTTAAAATAGAAAAAAAATTAGATTATTTTATAGTAATTTTTTAAAAATCTTTATTTTTTGATAAATAAAATAATTCTAAATATAGTTTTTAATAAAAACTATTTTAATAGAATTTTTTTTAATTAAAATAATTTATAAAAGAATTATTATAATATATTTTTAAAATCTTTTATTTAAATATAGAGTATAGAGATATATAGATAATTTTGTTATAATATAATAATTTATTATTAATATACTATTATTTTATTAAATTACTCTTTAATTTAATAATATTATTTTTATTTATATATATATATTTTTTACTAAATAATAATTTATTATAAATTTAATTAATTTTAAAAATATTTTTTTATTAAATTTATAAAGTTATATTTTAAAAAAATATAATATTATTTTATAAATAAATTTTTTTAATAATTCTTTATATTATTATTTTAAAAATTAAAAATTCTAGATTTTTTAAATATATAATTAAAATTTTTTATTTAATTATTAAAAATTTTATTTATTTAATATAATTATTTTTTTAAATAAAAATATTATAAACTCTTATAATTACTTTATATATAAATTATATATAATATAAAAAAAATAATTAAATTTTTAAATAAAAAAAACTATATATTTAATATTATTAATAAAAAAAATTTTACTATATAAATTTTTATTTTATTTTTTTTAATTAATTATTTAAAATTTTATAATTAATTTATTATAATATAATATTAGAATACTATCTATATACTATATATATCTTAATAATTAAAAATAATCTTTTAATATAATAATTTTATATTAAAATAAATATTAATAGAAAATAAAATTACTATTAATTTTAAATTTTAATAATACCTTTACTATTTATATAATATAATTTTATTTTTTTATTAATTTAATATTAATATCAATATTAAATAATTTTTATAATTATAGTTTTATTATATTAAAAATAAAAAATATTATAAATTTATTTAAATAATATAGATTTAAAAATTTTAAAAATTATAATTTTTATTATTTATAAAAAACATTTTTTTCTAGTATACTATTAATATTTTTAAAATATTTTTAAATTCTATAACTTCTTTTTATATTTATAGACTATTTATATACTATTATTCTATTAATAGATTTTAAAAAAATAATTATTTAAATAAAAAATAGCTATTATAGAAAAATATAATAAAGAATTCATTTTTATAAAAATATTTTTTCTTTCTATTAAATTTAACTAAACTCTAATTTTTTTTCTTAATCTATTTTTAATTATTTTTTTATTATTATATATACTATATTTATACTAAAAAATTAATTAATATTAAATTATTATATTATATATTTTTTTTAGAATTTATAGTTAATAAATTATATAAATAATCTTTTTTTAAACTTTTTAATTAAATATTTAAATCTATATTTAAATTATAAAAAAATTATTTAAAAAAGTTTATCATATTTCTAGATTTTAAATATATTATTTATATATATTTTTCTTATTCTATTTTTTATTTATAGAATAATATATAATATTTTAATATTAATCTATTTCTAGATTAATAAATATATAAAAAATCTTTTATTTTTTTAATTTAATTTTTTAAGATTTTTTTTAAATATTATATTTATTTAATTTTATTACTAAAATAGTAATTATATATAAAATTTTATTTTTATTATTTTATTAAATTAATATATTTATAATAAAATAATTTTTTATATTTATAATATAATTTTATATTTTATAAATAATTTTATTTTTAAAAAAGATAGATATAAATAATTTAAAATCATTAAATCTATTATTTATAAAATTAATTTATATAATTATTTTTAATATTTTAATTATTTATATAGTTATATTAAATAATAATATTAATTTTTTATTTTAATACTCTAATATTAATTTTTTAAAGATTTTATTTTTATTTTATTTAATAATTAATTTTATTAAAATATTAAAAATTTAAATATTTTAAATTATAAATAATTAAATAATTATATTATTAATTTTTTAAAAATTTATTAATAATAAAATACTTAAGCTTTATATATTAATTATTTTAAAATTATTAAATTAAAATAATTTAAATTATAAATATTTTATTAATATATTATTATTTATAAATAGTAATCTATAGAATATAATTAATTAATAGACTTTAAAAATATAATATTAAAAAAATTAAATTTATTTAAAATTATATAATAATCTCTTTATTTAGTATAATAGAATAAATTATTTAAACATTAGAATTCTTTATATAATTCTAATATAAATATTTATATATTATATAAGCTAGTGGCCCACTAGTAGCTTGCTTACACAGGATCTAGTTGCCTAAGACAACCACCACTACAATAGAATAAATAAATTGAATGACTAGATCATATAACAAAGCTAGGGTTGACTAAGTAAAAACCCTAGGTCAGGAAGGCAGGTAGGCAACTAGGGCTTAGTCAATCTAAACCCTAGGTTAGATAGGAAAGGCAGGTGACTAGGACTAAGGCTGTCAAAGCCCTAGGTCAGGTATGAATAGGAGAGATCGAAAGATATCTAGTAGTCAGATAGTTAGTTAATGATCTGCTTGAGAAAATTAATTTAATTTAGTAGGGGGTTTAGCGGCTTTTTATATTGAATTAGGGCTCGCTTAAAATTACTATATTTAGAAATTACTTAATATTTCCTAATATAGTGGTCACCTAAAGTTTCCTAAATTAGGAAGAAAATCGGGGTTTCCTAATTAATAGTCATTGATTTACTTAACCTTACCTATTTAGTATTTTTACTTTTGATCAACCATGGTTGAAATAAGGTTTCTGGCTAGTCCCAAATAGGCAACCTTCTAGATTATTTCCTAGAAAGGAAATAGTCTTTCAACAATATATTAATAAAAAAAGTAAAATTAAATTATTAAAAATATAATACTAATAAGAAAATAAAAAAATTATTAAAATAAAAATAAAAATGATTAAAACTAAACAAAATAAAAAAGTATATAATATAAAAAATAATAAAAATATATTAATTATTAATAATAATATTATTAATTTGCTATATAGTACTAATAATACATTTTTTTATTAAATATATTTATTTATATGTTTATTAATAACTTTTTAATATTTAATAGTATTATTTTTAATAAAGTAAATAATATATATTTAAATAAATTAATTAAGAATAATTAAATTAATAGAAAAAAAAATAGTTATTATAAAATTAATATAAAATTAATTTATAAGATATATAAAATTTTTAAGTTTTATAATCTTTATTTTATTTTTATATATTCTAGTTTTTATAATTTTAAAAAAATTTTAAAAAATTAATATTTTAATTTTATAATTTTTTTTAATAAAAGAATCTATTAATTATTTAGTTAAAACTTAGAAAAAAAAATTTTAAAAGAAAAGAATTTTTAATTTATTTAAATACTACTAAAAAATAGAGAAAAGAAATAAAAATTAATCTTCTTTATATTTATTTTATTATCCAGTTAATAAATTATAATAGAGCTTTACCTTTTGTCTTCTGTTTCCTTATCTAGTTAATAGACTATCTACTCTATATAGTAGATCCTTTGTTATAATAGGATCTAGAAAGATATATTAACCGCGGGACTCTAATTAGATCTAGTACTAATATATACTTTTATTAGATAGTTATATAGTTAGAACCACTAATCTAGAATATCAATGATTTCTATCTCCATAAGGATCTGACAATATATTATACTATCTTTAGATTTCTATATATTATATAAGTACTTTACTTATTTAGCTATTATTACTTCATAGGATTCTATCTTATATATCTGCCTTTAGATAAGAGACGCTAGATAAGGGTCTATAACAATTCTATGGTCATAAGCCTATAGTAGCATATACTGGCCCAATAAGATATAATAACGGCCTCTAACAGTGCTCCATACCGCAGTAAGAACCCCGACTCTCTCTCTATTGGTGAGCATTACTAGGTGTTACTTAACAATCCCTGGTGGGAGTTCCTCGTGCAAGGTGTGCTCACTCAGGATTAGAAAATAATGCCTAGACCCGTGAAAAGAAGTACAAGTATGCGTATTTCTTCATCTCATGTATGTCCCCAGCCTTCACAACCTTCTCATCATTGAACATCACCCAACATGGTTCATTCTGACCTGGCAGAGTCTTCCGGACAAAGGCAACATAATGTCTATCAATGGTTAGTAAACGTAAAAACCTGCACATGAGATAGGGACACGTACCCAGCGTGGACTGAAGAACCCTTATGGCAGACAATAGAGCGAAGCTTATACCTAGCTGGTACATCACTAGAACCGAGGTTTCTAGGGCAACCATCAGAATGGGTGTTTGATTCACGACCATAGCCTTCAGCATCTGCTTCTGGGTGGCTAAACACCCAGTCGATAGCTCTATTGACATCACCACCTGTGGCACCCAATGCTCGTTTGGCACGGGACTCGTCAATGCCCATTTCGACCAATTGTGCCACTTTTGCTGGGTCATGTGAGGCGTCGGTTCCTCCCCCCCTGATCTCGCTGATAGTCAAGGGTTCATCAATATCGGGATCTTCCAGATGAGCAAATAACCAGTTCATTGCAGCTTCGAAATCCGAGTTTCCAGTCGTGTAGAGTGCCTTCTCACTCCTTGCCCTCGGGAACCCCATACTGAGAAGTTGATCCAAAGCATATTGGTTAGGCACAAAATCCCTTTTGGAAGCATCGATGTCTGGCAGGAGCTCTTCGCCCTCTTTTTGTCCAGAGGAAAGATATGGGCTTAAATCCAAAGGCTCCTCGCTCACATCCACTGGGATATCTAATTTGGTAGGTACCCAGTTAATCAATTCAAACCGCCGAGCATTGATGACAAGTTGCTGCGGTAGTGTCCTGAACGAAGAGCGCTTGGAAAATCCATCCTTGCTGCCACAAGAAGGGCAGACAAGGTCAACAACCTCCTCCGACGTGGAGGCGTCCAGGCAGTCAAAGAGGGTCACCGGTGCAAATTGACCAGTAGAAGTTGTGTCGTCTGGTAGTGCTAATCGTCGAGCAGGGACAGGGATGGAAACATTGTCCTGCTCATCTACCTTATAGCGAACCTTCTTGCAACACACGCATTGAAGACGTTGCTCCATAGCGAACATGAAGGAGTGGGTGGGGCTGCTTAAATTATCTGGATGCCTAGATAAGTTAATGAGTTTGAAGAGGTGCAGTAAGAATTCGAATGCATCCTGCTGTTTCATTGTCGAGAATTCCTCGTGCCCACGACCGACAAGATGCTTAAACATCGCCGGCACTAGGCCTTTCTGGCGAGGGACTTCTGGAGAGTCGGGTGCGACAATGACATCCATATCAGCTCGCGAGTAACGCCCTGACAGGATACCATCAGCGAGTTTGCGCAGTTGCGTTTCAAGGTCCTCCGCGGGGGAATCTGTGAGCGGTGGTTCTTCGTTCTCATGGCGATATCTCTGTTGAAATTCTGGCAAGTCGAATAGGCATTGAATGACGCTTGATAGGTAGCAGCTATTCCCTAGATTGGCTAAACCAGTAAACCCTGGCCCGAATATTGGGCTAAGTTCATGGCCATCCTCAGACGTCATTGAAAATTCCCATTTTAGGTTATGTTCAACCTGCATCTCCATCAGGCTTTTCTCTGTTTTCTCACGCCCCGCTAGGTTAATACCCCAGTGAGCAAGGTGAACAGCCAGGTCTGGGTCAGTCCTCTCTTCGTTGCATTTGTAGCAGTAGATGTCAGCAGAGCCATCTGCCGTTATCGAGCCAAGTTTGACGGCGATCGCATGGGATGTTCGGTCCGCGTGTGCAAGGGCGTGAGAGTTTCCACCTATACCACCAAATTGGCTACGCCCGCAGCCAAGATTGCCACATTCCAAGCAAAGCCAAAGATTCTCCTTCAGATCACACATGGAACATTGACTCAGGTCTGGACGCACAGGTAAGAATAGCACCGAATAAGCTGGGTCTCTGGGGAATACCTTTCGACCCGATATTTCTGGATTCCTGTTGATTCAGGCAGAGGGTGTGTTCACAAGGAACGAACTCCTGCTCCCAGGCCTTTACCTCCTCTCGTTTTGAGAATGACATCGCATTTAGGACTCCATCAATGGTCATCGCTAGTCCACCACTCGTCTTATCAATCTCGTCTTTACCGCATGAATAACAGATAACGCGCGTGGTTGTGTCATAGCGGTTTTCATCTGTTTCGGCAGCTATTGCAAGTTTTGAGATTTTGTGTGGGGGCTCATCACGCTAGAATTGGCAGTTAAGAGCTCTGTAGAATGAGATAGGCGAACATTTCAGCTCACCTGGACCTTCTTTCGAATTCGTTTGATGTTCAATGCCAAGGGGTGGCCATGGCGCTTGAAATGGAGAGACGCATGATCTCTGTCCCCAGCGCAGCCGCCATTGAAGCAAGTGAGGCAAACATTCAAACCGGCTTCATCGTCCTAGCTATTGATTAGGTACAGAACTTCGGAGCCAAAGTGATAGATAGCGTACGATGGAATCAAAACACTGTGTGCAATCTTCTCGGTATACAGCTTGTGAGAGAGATGGGGGCTTTAGATCTGCCACAGAAATATTAACGAAGACTATCACCATGAGTATTGTTGTTAGCAGCCAACCAACCGTGAGAATTTACATGCACGCAAGAAGCCATTGTTGTGGAGGTAGCAAAGGAGAAGAGAGCTTTCCCTATATTAGAGGAGTGGCTAGATTCAAGTGAAAATACTCTGATTCAAAGCTGGACTTTAATGAGATTATCTTCGCGACCCGTAGTTGTGACTTGGTAGGGCTTGCTGTACGTATTAGAAAGGTTACTATGTCGTTAAATTGAGTGGGGCGCAAGCTTACCTTGAAAGTGGGTGCAATGCCGCGGGGTACAATCTGTACAAAATTTCAACTTACTGTTTTAACCCCGGCAAGTTTCGATTTGATTCCTATTTGCTCGAACCATTCGATGTGTAGTACATTTTGAACTTTTTTTAAGGCCACGTTCAATTTGAATATTTATTGGTACTAAAAAGTAGCAACAGCAACAATAACAAAAAGAGACGAAAGTAAAAAGAAATTGTAGTTTTTGGCACTACGTAGGACATATGGAACGGTGTTGTCATATTATTCCGGACTAGTACTCCGTACTGTGTACTCCTACTGTACTCCGTACATCGCTCATTTGGGAGATTCCCTGTTGCCTCAGGCAGAAGGAGGGGGGAGGGAACGAAAGTGGGGCATTAAAAAGTCACTCAACGCGTCCTTACCCGCGTATTCTCCACGCGTCCGTTACATGATCATTCATACCCTCCCATCACTGCACTTTGCACACCTAGGAGTTATTCCAAGTCAAAACAGACCTTTTAACTCTTCTCTTGCTTATCCGTGGACTTTTTTTTAATTTCTGGAGAAAAAAAGTCTAGATTGAGTATTGACAAAATTCAAGGCCTGATTTCCTGACGGCGTAACTGCTGTCATGGCCTCCGACGCAGCATCCCAGGTTTCCGTTGGCGCTTTAAGGTACATACATATATGTGACTTCTTACTTTATCTTATCAACTAACTCGCTCAAAGTGCAATCTTCGATGAAACAAAACCTCAGATACTGGAGCCCGTTGTCCAGTGTGTCCAGATCAAACCGTTGCCACCTCAACAGAACAATCAAGAGCGCTACAGAGCCGTTTTCAGTGATATATCCAACTATGTCCAGACAATGCTAGCGACTCGTAAGTTCTGTTGATACTTGAATGTTATCCCCTGTCACATCTGGATATGCTACTAATGATTATATTGTTCAGCAGAAGCCAATCGATTTGTTACAAGTGGGCAACTCCGGAAAGGGTGTTTCGTTAGGCTCAAGTCATTCCAGGCGAATTCGGTGAAGGGGAAGAAGTGAGACCACACGCTAACTCTTTTTTACATGTTTTGGCTGACACGGACAGGATCCTTATAATTTTGGATCTAGAGGTCTTGCAGGATTTAGGCGAGGCTGAGAAAATAGGAGAACCCAAGCCCCTAGAGAGTAAAACAGAAGAGGAGGAGAAGTCCCAGCCTACCACGATATCAAGCAACGGGTTCTATGGCTCTAAAATTCAAGGAGGACAACTCCAAGCACCCAACAAATCAGCCCAGCCACAGCCCGCAGCAGCTTCAGCACATGCCACCATTTACCCCATCGAAGCTATCTCGCCTTATTCTCACAAATGGACTATCAAGGCACGGTGCACGAGCAAGTCAAATATCAGGACCTGGCATAACAGGAATGGAGATGGTAAGCTCTTCAGCGTCAATTTGCTGGACGACAGTGGCGAGATCCGTGCAACTGGGTTTAATGATCAGTGTGATATGCTCTATGACGTCTTCCAGGAGGGCAGTGTTTATTACATCTCTAGCCCATGCGGCGTGAAGCTTGCCAAGAAACAGTTTACCAATTTGAACAATGACTATGAACTCACATTTGAACGGGATACGGTTGTTGAAAAGGTCAGTACAATGCTCTATTCGCCCGACGTACCCTGGTCTTATTTTGCTTTAGGCAGAGGATCAAGCCGACGTTCCACAAATCAGATTCAGCTTTACGACCATCGGTGACCTGCAGTCTGTCGAGAAGGATACCACCATTGATGTAATTGGAGTACTGAAAGAGGTTGCTGAGGTTTCTCAGATTATGTCCAAGACCACCAACAAGCCTTATAACAAACGTGAGCTTACATTAGTGGACAGCACGGGGTTTTCCGTTCGCCTAACTGTCTGGGGATCAACTGCGCTGAATTTCAACGTGACACCCGAGTCTGTAATAGCGTTCAAGGGTGTGAAAGTGTCTGACTTTGGAGGTAGAAGTTTAAGCTTGCTGAGTTCAGGTTCAATGACGGTTGATCCTGATATTGAGGAAGCCCACAAATTGAAGGGTTGGTACGACGCTCAAGGCCGGGATGGAGTCTTTGCTTCACATGCTTCAATGCCTGGTGTAGCCGCATCTACTACAAAACTTGAACAATTCAAGACTGTCGCACAGGTCAAAGAGGAGCAATTGGGTATGTCAGATGAGGTGGCCTATTTCTCACTGAAGGCGACTGTTATCTACATCAAGCAAGATACCATGTGCTATCCTGCCTGTCTTTCTGAAGGTTGCAATAAAAAAGTAACAGAGCTTGATCCTGGCCAATGGCGGTGTGAACGTTGCGATAAAACTCATCCACGACCAGAGTATCGCTATATAATGCTCATTAGCGTTAGCGATCATACTGGACAACTTTATCTCAGCTGTTTCGATGAAGTGGGCAGGTACATGATGGGCACTTCCGCAGATCAGCTCATGGAGATACGCCAGAACGATGACAAAGCAGCCGGAGATATTTTCCAGGATGCAAATTGCCGAACTTGGAATTTCAGATGTCGGGCCAAGATTGACAATTTTGGTGATCAACAACGGTAAGGTCAGGTTTCTTGAGAAAGACTTGATATAAAGCACTAATTCATGGAAAATCTTTAGCATTCGTTGTCAGATAGTAACGGCGAAACCGGTTAATTATTCTGAAGAGGCACTGCGCCTTGCGAACATGATCGATTCATATAGTGTTTCGTGATAGATGGCTCACTCGGTACTTTGGCTGGTGGTGGTAGCCCGTGCGTATTTATCATAGATCACACACAGCTAGACTGTGCCTAGGAAAGTATACCTTTGGCTTTCGGGAGGCGTGATCAGAATCTCTTGTGCTTTACGACGGAGCTTAATACATATCACATACTGCTTTTTACTTTGCATAATGTTGACACTAGTAATATTGATTCCTCTGCGACTTACTAGACTATTTGACAACCATATCCCCTTCTATTACATGGTTTGTGCGCCTGTCGATTTTTTGCAGCCAGATAATTCGGGAGAAATTGTTTGGACCATCTCGTAGCTTTAATACCACGGCTAGATGACGCGAATGTTGGTCATTTTATAAGATATCGCTTCATCTATGTAATTGTATATAGTATGGGTGGATGGATTCACTAGTCAGGTAGCCTGCTGTGCATTGGAATTCGAAAGCCAGCTACCGAACGTCTACATACTAGTCCGTATGGATTGTAAGGCGTGGAATGGTCGGATGACGTGATAAATCACAGATACAATGACATCATAGCTGTCATCAATACTCGGTACACCAGAAAAACTGTTACTACTGTGTATTGAAATCCATTAGGTTAATACACAGAGTTTGGCGCTTTGATGTGCTACTAGTTACCCGAACCAACTTACTAATCATAAAGCCTAGATGACAAATTAAAGGGTTACCAAAAGCCAACTAACTAACAGAAAGAATACCTTACTTTGTACAGTACTACGCCCAGCTACCCCCGAAAGAAGCGAGCCTAAAAGAGAAGGTCAGAGGAAACGCCGCGGACATACACAGCGCAAACCATGGCAGACAAAATGATGAGAGCAATCGGTTGGTATTTTCATCTCTATACTAGCACCTTCCATGTTAACACTTTCTCAAGATGTAAAAGGCGGGAAAGGGAGTGCCGATGCCTTATTCATCAATAAAATACCGGTTCCTGAACCTGGGGAGGCCCAAGCATTAGTCAAAATCAAGGCTTTCGGACTGAACAGGATGGATATATTGCAGCGTGAGGGTAATTACCCTGTGCCACCCCAAGCGCCTAGTACTATGGGTGTTGAGTTCTCCGGGACGATTGAGAAGCTCGGCCGAAACCCCGAGGTTGGCTTCAAGCTTGGAGATGAAGTGTTTGGCCTAGCTTACGGTGGTACGTTGCAATATTTTGGGTAAGGACCTCTTACTATTGGGTCACCGGCTAAGTCGTCACAGGCGCCTATGCGGAATACATCGCTGTCTCAACGCATATGTTAATACATAAGCCCGTAGAGTTATCGTGGGAGGCGGCAGCTGGAATTCCTGAAGTAAGGTTGTCCAAAATGTGATAACCATGACTGGTCACTGATGAGAGCTTGCCGGCCGTAGACTTGGATAACAGCTACCCAAGCCTTATACCTGATAGGTGGATATAAACCAGGAGATTCGGTTCTCTGGCATGCAGGCGCTTCATCTGTTTCCATAGCTGGCATTCAGCTCGCTAAAAGCGACGGCGCATCTGCCGTGTTCGTGACTGTAGGTTCCCAGGAAAAGATCGACTTTTGTCTTGATAAGCTGGGTGTCACTGCCGGATACAACTATAGAACTCAGGATTGGGCGTCTGAACTCTCAAAAGCAACGGATGATCGTGGTGTTGACGTGATCATCGATTTCGTGGGTGCAACACATTTTCAAGGTAACTTGAATGTTGCCGCTCGGGATGCGCGTATAGTTCAGTTGGGACAGATGAGTGGTTCAATCCTCCCTGCGGGTGTTGATATCGGTAGCCTTCTGAGGAAGAGGGTGAGGTTGGAAGGTAGCACTCTCCGAAGCCGGGATGAGGACTACCAGAAGAAATTGCGTGATCTGCTGGTCAAGCATGCACTGCCAAAGTTCCGGGATGGTACTTTTACGGTCTTCATCGAGAAGGTTTTACCCTTTGAGGATATCGCAGATGCCCATAAATTGCTAGAGAGCAACTGTACTAAGGGCAAAGTGATTTGTACAATTGACTAATAAGGCTTGAGTCAACATCATGTGCTACTATTAGGGACATGCTACCCTCAACTCTCCACGGCTGGCCTGAGTTTATCCTTTCTTGTGGATTATGGTAAGCGATCGGGGACTGATTACGTTTGTTCTACTATCATTCCATAGGAAGTAGGCAAATATATAGAACATTACATGATCACGAATGACAAGTTGACAACGATGGGAGCGAACAACGTACAGTACAGATACCTACTTATCTGGTACTGAAATAGGCGGAACTGGTCCTCATTGAAACCACTGACAAGGACCTGATTCAATAGGCGCGATTCAATGAATATATAGAACGATAAACTGATCAATTTTGTTGACTGAAATTGACTAAAGAACGTCATTAATTAAAAGATATGTAGGAAGGCAAGTACTTGATCTGATGAAAAAAAATATAAAAATAAAAATAATTGCGCAGCGGAGCGAAGCGGAGCTAGCAATATACTGGATGGGTCTTCACCTTCTCGACTCTGATTGGCCAGCCTCTGCGCTCTGATTGGTCTATATTTAGTCTGTGCTTTGTCCACGTATCTGGCTTTTCATTGATCCTCAATTCATCCGGGACATTATTGGCCGCTTGCCCGCTTACTAATTTAGATAGTAATTGAAGGTCATGTGAATAGATCGCTGCGCACGTCTTTGGCAGGTCTTTGGCCTGGCACTAACTAGTAATAATGTATGGAGCGGTGAGGGGAGCGGTGTATTTTGGCTTGTCAGTACCTTAATTAGGTGTAGCTATCCCTTTGGTGCGGCAAAGGTATGTACATTTAGATATGTTAGTAGTATGTGAGATCTCCCCCGTGGCTTATTTCTTATTGCGTGCTCTGTACAATAGTAGTAGTAGACACATACTTGAAAGGCAGGATGGGCGTAAGATCTACTTTATGCTGAATATTTTCCTTCAAGTCACACTCGACTTTCTGCTATATTACTCCCCCACTCACCAGAAAATGTGATGATCACGGGGTAGTCGAATAATGGGACCTTATACTATTTATATAAAAAAGACTGTAAACACTTGCTTCTCTCGCCTTACTCTGGAGAAGAGTTTAGAATTGATTAAATTTTCTGGATATTCTTGTGTTATAAAATCCGTACGGACCCTAACACCGCAAGTTGTAGGTAGATGACATTCTGCGCTTACGCAGGTGATACTAGTATATAGGAATATACTAGATTGGGCAGCTGCGATCTTTATACTACTGTACATATAGATTGATCATTGCTTCTCATGTTGATGGGCCTGCGGTTGGTATTTTACCACAGTCGACCCTAAGGTGATAAGAAATCGCTTTCAGCTTTATACTATAATATCAGCAGTTTTTTCTTGGTAAGTTTAAAAGACTTTATGAAGATAGTTATAAATTTGTTCGGGTTATTCGGATTACTTGGTGTACTTAAGATGCTCCTGAATGCTTAGAAGATGCCAAGTGATACTCCACGGGTCAGTGTAATTTATAACATTTAGTAGTAGTCGCTCTTTGTTACGGTACACTGCAATCCAACTACTTTTTTTGGCGGTGAGACATGGCAAAATCGCGGAAGATAAAAAAAAAAAAAGAGGAAAAACTATTCCAATCGTATATAGAGACAAAAGTCGTTTCAGGCAATACAAACTCAATTTGTTCCAAACACCAATTGCCTAATTTTTTCTCTTTTTCATCTTTACTCATCTCGCCTCTATTAATAGTGAAAAGAGGCCCACAATGACTAAACGTGATCTTCACAATGAAGGGGGTGATGAGAATAAGCCCAGGAAAAAGCAGAAGAGTGAAAAGCAAAAGAAGGAAAAATCTGCGAAGTCCAAATCAAGTGCTGAACAGAGTCTCTCTTACGTCCAGTCTCCTGCATTAGGTGATGTCCCTCAGTCCGAAATCGAGAAATTCCTTACGGAAAACTCTATTAAGATAACAGATACATCATCTGAGAACGTAATGCGCCCAATCATTTCATTTTCTCACCTCCCTCCTTGCAAAGATGACCTATATGCACCATTGAGCTCATTCAAATCACCAACTTCGATCCAGTCTGCTACCTGGCCGTTGTTGTTCGCTGGTCGTGATGTTATTGGCATCGCAGAAACCGGAAGTGGAAAAACACTTGCATTTGGTTTGCCGTGTCTAAAGAAGATCCAGGACTCAGCGATGACCAAACAGAAACCCTATCGCCCTTTGGCAGTGATAATATCTCCAACGAGGGAACTAGCGATGCAAATATACGACCAATTGTTAAAGTTCTCAGGATCCGTGGGCGTCAGAATGGCTTGTGTATTCGGCGGCGTGAGGAAGGAGGAACAACGGGAGGCACTGAAAACTGCGGGGGTTGTTGTTGCGACCCCTGGTAGGTTGAAGGATCTTCAAAATGATGGTTCGGTAGACCTAGGAAAAGTGAAGTACCTGGTTCTGGACGAGGCGGATCGTATGCTGGACAAGGGCTTTGAACAAGACATCAAGGACATCATTCGTCCAATGCCGGTATCTAAGCGCCAGACCATCATGTTCACTGCAACCTGGCCTCCAAGTGTCAGGGACCTCGCGTCAACTTTCATGTCCTCTCCTGTAACTGTCACCATCGGAGGTGATCCATCTGCGGACCCACGGGCGAACACCAGGATCAAGCAAGTTGTGGAGGTTGTCAAACCACATGAAAAAGAGTCTCGACTTGTCCAATTGTTGAATCGGTCCCAGCGAGGGGTTCCTGAGCCAGAAAAAGTGCTAGCCTTCTGTTTGTATAAAAAGGAAGCTATGCGGATTGAGAGACTTCTCCGTACAAAGGGTTTTAAAGTCGCAGGAATACATGGGGACCTAAGTCAACAGGAGAGGTTTCGAAGCCTAGATGCATTCAAAACTGGAGCTGCTACTGTCCTCGTTGCTACTGACGTTGCGGCTCGTGGACTTGACATACCTTCGGTCAAACAGGTCATTAATGTCACATTCCCACTCACGGTTGAAGATTATGTACATCGAATTGGGCGGTAAGTAACACACTTTGAATCTGTGGAAGTGTCTGACATTCTTTCTTTGTCCAGGACTGGTCGTGCTGGAGCTGAGGGACATGCCGTGACCCTATTCACCGAGACAGATAAAGCTCAGTCTGGCGCGTAAGTGAGCCCTTGTCCCTAACTCTTTCCATTTGCTAGTAGAATTATTTGAGCGAGGACCTTTCATTAATAAGCCGCAGATTGATCAACGTCCTCAGAGCAGCAAAACAGGATATACCAGAGGACCTCCTTAAGTTTGGAACAACTGTCAAGAAGAAGCAACATGATGCATATGGTGCATTCTTCAAGAATGTTGACACTGACAAGACAGCCACAAAAATTGTGTTCGACGATTAGTTCTGCACATCATTCCGTCTTTATTCTCGCACTCCTAGACTTGATTATCCGGTGAATATATGCGTATCGTGTTGCAAGGTACTTTCTTTCGAGGAGAATACTATACTAGTTAGAGCTTAGCCATGGTGTGTGATAATTTTCGACTTACATCAGGAGGCTATAACCAGTACAAAATGTCAATGCCTTCACAGAGCTACAATAGACAGTATCGTCGTGTCCTTGTCTGGCCAGGATTATTGATGATAGAGCCCCAGCAATCCATGTTTGAGGTCGTAGACAGAATTCAGACAGGGCTAGGCTACTGCCGTGCAGGTAAAAGTAGGACCGGAGGAAGATGAAACTCCAGGCCGTTCGGACTGTCATGTTGATAATGTTAACCCAGATTAGTCCATGGGCACCCAAGCCACCAATTTTCAAAAATAGGTAAGCTGCTAAAGCAAAGCTCGCTGAAAACACCCCCATCCAGTAAGTTTGTCTTCGAAGGTCAGAAGCACTAGCTGCAGACGAAACAAATGCCTCGGTTATACCGTTGAATGCCAAGAATGGTATATAATAGCAATAGAGTGAAAGCAAGCTACCGACTTCCGGAGAAGCCCACCTGTGTCCGCCCAGAAGAGATAGTATTCGGGGAACCAGATATGGCCCTAAAGGGAATATGAAAACAGCTAGCATTGCATATATTCTTAAAATCTCAGTTAGATGCGCCCTGGCTGCACTGACATTGCTTGTATGTTGTTTCCCAGAGTTGAGCAGAGATGAGAAGACAGCGCGGCTGTTTTCTTCGATGGGCTGGAATAGAACGCGCGCTACCAGGCCGCCATAATTTGAGGCCAAAGAGTATATACCTTGGTCTTTCAAGCTCGTCATTGTTGCCAGCATCATTGCGTCGCCCTGAGTCAGGAGGTGTTTTACAATGGACTGAAAAAAGACATTTGTGGAAAGTGCAACAAGGTGCTTTGGGAACCTATCGGCCAGGTAAATTGATTTATCACTAGAAAATGTTACCATTATTGAATCATTGCCCTTTCCACTTAACTGGTGACGTACCTTGGTCTAATCTTAGTAAGGAGCAACGAGAACCGCCATCGACTTGTCAACTTTGGTATGGCTAGATAATACCCACAAATAAGAGACAAAGAGTAACAAAGGTAACCCAGAGCGAATGGGAGGACACCCAAATCTCGGTCTTTCCAAGAAGACCATGAAAACAAAGCACACACGGTTAAGCTCTTCATAAATGCTGCAGCTGTCTCCACTATTGCGCGCTTCTTGTATAACGTATACTGCTGCACCACGGTAAAGAAAGGCTCAACGCAAAGCTCCATAAGGGATGCAACTGTGGTGATCGCAACGCCAGCTCGATAGAAAGGCGTTTCAGAAACTTCCTGGGAAGCAAACTGTGTGTACAATGTCGCAAATATCAAAGCTGATGGGACTCCCATGCTGATACTCAGATAAGACATGTTTACTACTGATTGCGAAGATATTGTTTGAATTTGAGCCTTTTGATTTAGTTCGTCACTTATTTGATGGTGGCTCCCATCGTGGGTAGCAGTAGCAGATGCTCCATGAAAAGGTTGTCGCTGAATCGCTGTTCTGATGCTTTCCCTGGAAAAGTATAGTATCGAGATGAAATATAACTCCAGTTGAGTACCTATCCCGAGTATTGCCGGGGACAGAGTCCGTAGGATCAATTGGTTTGCGATGAACGTAAACAGTCTAGAGACTATTTGAACAATGATCAAGAAGGTCATACCAGATGCCGATGAAGCCAGAATCCTGTCATCAGTTTCATGCGGCTGAGACATGGTGACATGTAGCTCAACGTGTCCTAAGTCCTGAATTGAAGCTAGGTTTACCACATGGCGAAAGATTATTGTTATGCGCCAAGAGACCCGGAGCCGGAGCTAATTTTTCCTGCAGGTCTGTGTGACTTGGCTGAGATCAACAACACCTTTAGATATTTCGTCTTCTAAGAAAGTATTGACGACAAATAGTCTAGATGAAAGCAGCCGCTATATGGAAGAGTTTTACATGTTAGACAACATCAGCTAACCTTGTTATAGCTAGCTATAATTAAGCACATGCGCGTTCAGGGGTACATAGCCAGGATGTAACACTAGTACGCTTCGTTACCATCGAGAAAGCCGAAACGTCATTTCCTAGCTCGAAATGTCCCAATCAGGTATTTATGGCCCAGAGTAATCGCCGAGTCAAAGCCTTCAACTTGTCCTCTTTCTTTTCAATGCAATCATTGGGCAGACTATGGTGGTAGAGACGACCAGCGTTGTGGCTGTGAATTGAACTAGAACGGAGGCAGGAAGAAAGGATATCCGCCATTTTTGGCCCTGAAGACACTCAGAAGAAAGCTGTACATACCAAATAATACAGTTCCCCAGATTAGCACAGCCACTTGCTGCGCTTTACTGTCTGCGATACGGGGAACTTTCATCGCGAGTGCTATTGTCGCAAAGGAAAGGATGGCATCTTGATAGTAATGTATCAGCAGCAGAAACATAGACATTTCAGGTTTCGTTAGCTGTTGGTCGCACTTACAGATGGCAGCAATGATTTGCGTCTCCATTCCAAATTGATTTGAGAACCCACTCGCGAAGTAGCTAATGCCACCTTTGCCGTCGCCAACAACATATGGCACTTTGCGGATGTGATTGAACATGTGGCCGCTTGTGAATAATAGTATAGAAATCAAGCTGAATGCGGCCCACAAGTTTCGATTCTGTATGACCGGTAAAACATACGGTGACAGAACAGTGAATAAGGTTAAGACACCCATTACAATTGTCACCGCGGAAATGAGTCGCATGTAGTTAATGGGACGAATAAGAGATGGTTTCGGTCCCTCCGGAAGATGACGATTGATCCACACGTAAAGCTGGTCAGCAGAGATTGGACTGAGTATAACCATTTAGCACAGCAGTACCTCAGCAAAAAAGTTTTAGTGTATACTTACCCACTGAAATCAAATCTAATGGGTGCATCATCAACTTTAGCAAAGGGGCCAACAGTTGGAGGAAACACAAGAAGAACCGGCGCAGTTTGGAGCATTAGCTTTCCGCCCCCCTGGTATTAGCCAACAATACTGTAAATGAGCAATGTGAACCCACCTTTTGGAAAGTTGCTTTACCATTGCTGAAGTCAAGGGTGGTGAAAAGCATTTTTAGGCCATCAGGTTTGGGACCTTTGTTCCAACTTCGCGATATGAGCTCCCATTCTGGCTGAAAGTCGCGACATAAGATGCACCCATAGCGAGCTTCAGCAGCTGTCAAAAGTACCGCAACGTGGTAGTCTCGAGGTTTTGATGTCAAGTCCTCATAAGAAGAGTCATCCAAATCAATGGGAACAGATCGAGAGAGAGACTGATATCTTTCGAACTTGCCGGGCTCCTGGCTCGCGCAAGCGCTAGATATAATATAGAAGAGTGCGATGATGAAAGTAAACAATTTCATGTTGACATGTCAAAAATACAACACTACAGCAGAAATATGGTGTTTTCAAAGGTCAATCGCTAACAAATCAATGGGTGTGGTATACAACGGAACGATCCATGGACTTCAAAAGACAGTGGTTAGGATCCCTAGTGGTCTGGAGAGATCGTCGTTTGTAGTAGGATGTATTAGGTGTCCAGTACTGCGGAATGACCGGCGCTAGTTTTTCCTGCCGTCTGTCATTCAGCGGGCGGAAAGGTGGGAGCCTGCTCGCCTCTAGACTTTTAGTGTTTGTTTACTTCATTCATCTTAAGATAAACTCGTACCTCACCCAGCAATCTTAGTATCCTATCTGTATACCATCATTCGCAATTATAATAATTACATTTCCTTGTCATGGAATCTAGTAGCAAAGATCCCGGGAGCACGGTAGAAGATGTGTGTTTGTCATCTTGATCCCATGACAGTTTACAGACTTACCTTGTCCTATAGTGTCGAATGGCAATCAAAACACAGTGTCTGGAAAAAGCATATGATAACACCCTGGTGCACACAGCACAGCTTCTTAATGCTGAGAAAAACCGGCTACTACGCGTGGAACAACTACTCCTTCAATTTGAAAATGAGAATCTGCGATGGCAGTTGAATCATGTCAATCAGGAATTGACTAAAACTGCAAGGGTGGAATCTGAAGTCCGTCTTCAGCTCCAAGCGACTTACCATGAGCTTGATCAGCTACGAAGTATGCATCGTGCGTCGTCCCACGAAATAGAGACTCTTCGTGTATGTTGTTCATGAGTATGTCATGTGAAACGGCTCATACTGAATATCTAACATAGCTTGAGCTTGGCTCCCTGACCAATGCTTCTGTTGATACAAAAAAGCTCCTCGCAGAAAAACGCCATCTCTCAAGGGCACTTTTGAGTGCAGAGGCAGACGTTGAAAGGCTAAAGTCCCAAAAGACTTCTCAGCATACGCTCCTTGCCGAGAAGCGAAATCTCGAACAACAGGTGGCAACCCTTGAGGCACAACTCGAAAGCGAAAAAAGGGCCCACGGACAAACATTAGCCAGGCAGTCGCATAGTGCAGAACAGAACGCAGCGCTTAGCTCAAGCCTTGAAGAGGCGCGCAATGAACTCATGGCTGAGGCACGGGCACGGGATGGGCGTGAGCGTGTCTTTCAACAACAGAGTATCGAATGGGCTGCTCAACGAGCGGCCCTCGATGCCAAGCTTGATGCCTTGAATAAGAAGTTACGTTCAACAAAGGACCAATACCAGCCCGCTGCTACGGAACGACGACGGCATGGCACCTCTAATAATCATGAGTCTAAATTCTCCAGTGCAGAGTCCACTACACAGCACAATTCTGGTCTAACAATTGCTACCCCTGGAGCTATTCGTGCCCAGGACAAGATAAGTAAAACATCAACATTGCCTGGCCAGAAGTCATCATTTTCGATCACTCCGTTTCTGAACCGAACAAACGGGCTTCAAAATTCAGCTACAAGTTCTGAGGATGATGCAGACGAGCTCCACGCAACTCATATGACCAGTGGAGTAAATAAGAAGGCCTCTGAAAATGATGTTCAAAGAGGTGGCGATTCTAAGTATCAGAGTCAGAGGGCGTCGGTTGATGAGCTACCTGTCGCCGTAGACACACTACGTCTAGGTCATGGCATTTCCAACAGCAGAAAAGGGGGACAAACCCAGAGAAAATTGGTAGACAATTCAGATCCTGAGGGACGAATGGAAAATGTCAGCGGTATATTTGCCCACTCTTCTAACCATGGGCAGCCCAAATCAAAGAAACATAAACTAGGGACCCAACGCGACATGGGCTTGTTCGACGAAGAAAAAGACGACGAAGATGCTCATGAAATCAGACGGCCGGGCCGGAAGCTGGTCTTGGGCGGTACAGGGCGAAATCTTGCTTCCCAAGTATCTGCCCCAAGTGGCGGTCGCCTTGGACGCGGTCGCGCCTTGGGCGGACTGGGTGAATTTTCTCCCTTGAAGCGAGACAGGAAACGTTCTTAGAACAGCTTCACTGTCATGCTAGAGTGAATTCAATTGAACTTACTGTTTCACCTTCTTGGAACTCGTAGGCTTCTGTACTGGGGAGAAGAGGGAACGGCAAAGCGAGGAAGAACCAGGTTTGGTTGATGTAAAGATTCACTGTATTGTTAAGGTTTTTTGGTTGATCATTAAGATACCCTCGTAGTATTTATTATCAATCAGACCCCTAATTTGAGGTTATAAGCCGCCCATGTCTTCCGATTGCCCCTTGCAACATATATTTGGGTCAGCTCTTATATTTTGATACTTCAAGTAATTCATTCATATTACAGCCTGAACTTCTACGATACACCCCCTGATAGCAATGGGTCTGTGGTTACCTCTAAAGGTGCCTTCACGGTCGCAACGTGCTCTTGCGTTTTCTCCTTTCACTCCAAAGCGACCATCTTCCTCGAAGAGATGGCAAGCACGTCAACTTAAGGATCATTTTACAAGAGAGGCAACAGCCCAAGGGCTGAAAAGTCGAGCTGCGTTTAAACTTATTCAGGTGTAGCATCAAATTCCTCGCATGTGTAAACTTTCACCCTAACACCTCCCACATGGATAGATAGATGCGAAATATCGCATTTTCCGCAACGGGCAGACTGTTGTCGATTTGGTATGGCAGCCACGATTCGAGAACACGGACATAACTCCATTGTTCGCCTTATTAATGCTCCGATAATAGGGATATGCACCTGGTTCGTGGTCCCAGGTACGTCAGCTAGCCATAAATCTTACTCTGTAACTATCTAACTTCCTGAAGGTGGCAGTCAGTCGGACTGGGCCAAACGGTCGCGTCCTTGGCGTTGATATCATCCCTGCTCAGCCTCCAAAGGGCGTATTTACGATTCAAGGAAACTTTTTGGATCCTAGTATCCAGGCCTATGTCCAAAATTTCTTGCACAATCCAACAAGGGACCAACAGCACCGCCCAGGCATAAGCCCACATGTCAGCCTGAGCCATGAGACATCCGAGGATACGAAAAACCCCATTCACAATTGCAAAGAGATGGAAGAGCTTTGCCTGACTGGCAAAAGAACCGTGGACGTGGTTCTAAGCGATATGTCTGCCCCCCTGGTATCAACCCTCTGGATTCTGGAATTGAAGTCTAAGTGATCTGTGTAATAGGATGATGAATACTAGTGGCATGAGTTTCAGAGATCATGCGGGAAGCATGGTGAGCTCCCTGTTTTGAGTTGCATCCGATATGTCTGATACGCAATTAACCTTAAGGAAGGACCTTTGCCGAGCTGCACTACAGTTTAGTTTTGAGGTCTTGAAGGCAGGTGGCCACTTTGTTTGCAAGTTTTACCAGGGAGCCGAGGACAAAGATTTGGAAAAGCAGCTCAAGCGGCTGTTCCAGAAAGTACATAGACTCAAACCAGAGTCTTCACGTAATGTACCAGACACATTGGCGAATGATCATAAAAGGTCGAGTCTAGCTTCACTAACCTGGTTGCTAGGAATCTAAGGAAGCGTACTTTATTGGTCTCGCGCGCAAACAACATGCGACGAGGCATGACGTGCTCAAATCTCCTTGAAACAATGATTTTCGCGCAAGTCTACCAGCTCAAAGAACTCGCCTCAAAAAGAGTACGTAACATCATCCGCTAGTTCACATGGCCTCTAACTCATCATCGGTGCCAGAGGTATCATCCCACTCAATATCGGCAGCTGTGGCTTCAGCGATTGTTTGAACCTTGCAGAGTCTCAGCATTTATCTCAAGGTAGAAGACAAAGGGAACAAGAAAGCAAGTAAGAAACGAGAACAGGAGTACCAACCTCCTTAAGACCGCTCAGGTTTTCCACGTATCCAGTCTCATTCAAAGCCTTTTGCACAAAATCCCAGCCTTTCTCCTTGTACGTGTCAACAATAGTCTCTGAGCAAGCGCTACAGCATTTGTAGCTCCTGCCCACTACGCATAAATTCTCAAATGTTGAAAGGAAACCTCTGATCTGATGGGGCACGAGTCCTAGGGGATGACTACCTCGATCATCATTCCTTGAGGCCGGAGCTGGGGCTGCAGCACCCAGAGGATGTTGAAGTATAGAAATTAGCAGCTCAACCAATAAGGCGGAAGCTATCGCGGCCACACCAGGCCTAGTCACAGTGCACTGTTGGTCCAGCGTCTGGTCTTTTATGGACTAGTAAAATTAGCGGTATTCACAGGACTGAATCCACGGTCTATCACTCACATTCACTGGCGCAACAATATCATTGCAAAAGTAGCAACCGAGCTCTGCTGCTGGGTTTTCTGCAACCTTCACACCATGACGCATGACAACGAAGGAGTCAAACCCCAACGCAGCATTCATCACAATTTTTCCCGCTGCCTTTCCCATGACTGTTGGTAACCAACGGGATTCCCGTGTATCCATCAGAAGAAAGATAACATCATGCTCACATATCAGTCTCTCAAGTTGTTCAAACTCCCGTCGGGTTTTTTCAGCATCTAATACGGGGTGGCCAGCCATCGGCACTGATAGAGCATATCCGGTAGATTCGACCCCGGGGTATATATCCGACAAAGCTTGAGATGCCCGGTGCGCTTTTTTAGCTCCGCCTTCCAAACAATCTTTAAAGTTAAATAGCGGCTGCCTCACTGGATTAGAGAACGATACCGACCCGTTGTCGACAAATGTTATCTTGGTAACGCCCCAGCCCTAGATAAATGCAATTGGTCATCTGCATACATAGTAGATCACCACTCAGGCCATACATACCATCAGATTCCGGGCAACATAGCTTCCAAGAGTGCCTGCACCAAGTAGGAGGCATTTTGTATGCTTGATCTTTTCGAGGTCTAGGTTGGGACTAATCCGCCATTTCATGAGTTTGAGGTTGAGGTCTACAGACTGATCTGCTAACCTAGCCGTCGTACGAAATCAGCTACACTTCGTTTCAGCTACTCTCGTTTCAGGAAACTGTACCTCTGGGGATCCAGATATTCTGTTAGGTCAACCAATCTCCCTGTCAATTTCCCTGTTGGATTGCGCTCCCAACCGGTCACTTTGGGCATAATATGGTCTGGCGCCTTCAGGTCTAACGTTGGTTGATTCTTCTCCGCTAATGTTACAACGATGCTGCGGCCTTGGTCACGCTTCGAATGCACATCGCGGTATCTCAAAACTTGGATTTTACTCAATCCCCACCGATGTTTTACAAGCACCAACAGATTCCTCAGCATCCAGCCAGGCGCGTTTTCGTAATTAGAAGGATCAACGAAGCAGACATAGCAGTCTTCAAAGTTGGCACCGTCAAAAAAGCCATTTTCATAATCGGAAAGGGCAGCAATCCGCCAACAGGCACCCTCCGCATCTGCCGCTTTGTCCTTTCCTGGTTTGGAACCTGTATGTTTAGTCGGGTCCTTATAGGCTTTGCCGCTAGTGGCTAAGATCCTTCGAGCTAAGAAAAAACCTCGCTGGCGTGCGTCGGTGCCGTAGCCCCAGGTGTGTACTGCCTCCACAAGTGTTGAACTTTCAGCATTTGATAAGTATACAAAAGGCACATATTCCCTTTCAGAGGACTTGGAGTGGGAGGTATCACCAGTTGCCCCTAGTGGGGCCCAGGGAGGATCCGAATGGATTGCAGGGAATGCGAACCAATAATGAAACTTGTACCTCTTTAGGTCTGCATAAGAAAGAACGGCAAAGGATGACAACAGTGATGGACACGAGTATATGGTGCCATCTTTTATCGCGTCCCATATCTAGTAGACAGTGTCATTATTTCCCTGCAAAATACCATGCGTGGTTAAACTGACCATTCTGCCAGATGAGCAGAGTAAAAGTGTTTTATCTGCATTTCGATATTCCTCGATAGTATTGACATTTTTAATTAATCCTTCGGCTCTGTAGAAACCTGCAGGTACTCTGGGTCATGTTAATCAGTGCTTGTTCTGTTCCATTCAGTCGCATAAATAAAAATTAAGGTACAACACTTATATAATGATAAAGCACTCACTCGTCACTGGTTAGTGCATTTCCATGTATTTGCATCCGACATGAGCTGCTAGGAGGGTCTGTTGAACGAATCTCATAGAGGCCCATTATTTTGCGGGCGGAGTCATCAAGCTTGTCATGGTTAATTTTCAAGGATGCTAATGCGGTGTAAAATGGGAGCTCTATATCCGAGGCAAATGGTGTATACTGCATAGTGTCTGTTGCGCAAGTTGGCCTTGCTGTTTGCCCTGCTTTTGTGTACTAAGTAGTAGCCCTTAAAGGAGAAAGACGGTAATCATGCAGGACCAGGCAAAAGAGGTCCCGTGAAGACCGGAAAATATATGTAGAGAGCCCGTCTGGTACCTAATTGTTCATCTGACTACATGTCAAGGTGGCATGGGGATGGAGTAAGGTAGGTATTGATAGTAAGACATAGTATCATGGTGGGGCAGGACACACGGGCTAAACAAGGACACGTGCACTGCACATTACAAAGATTATATACTCCGTATAAGTACCGGTACACTAGTACTAGATGACCTCATATACGGCGGCGGACAATGTAAAATATTACCTACACTAATACTACTAATATAGCGCTACATACTATATAAGTGCGTGGCTTAATGTAAACGCTTAGATTTCGGTAAGAAATCGCTATTATCCGGGACGTCGATTTAGTCCGCCGTACTCACATGTCCTGTATGTACCTTGGGAACAAACGATCACATGCGGAAACTAATTTTTTCTACAAGGAACTGAATTGAAGGAAGAGGAAGAGAACGGCCCAGAAAAAGAGAGGAGAAAAGAAAATATCAGTAGAAGGTGCCGCCCTTTCCACCAACACATAGTGGGAGCAGTTACTAGTGAGTGTGCTGTATCATAGTATAGTAGAGAGCTGACGAATTCGTCAACACGGGGAAACACAGCAAATTACTCCAATTTCATTATACATATCTCTTTAAGTATCTAATATTTAGGTCTTTCTATCACAAGTCCAGAAGGTTGTTTACCGATCGGGTGACCATACCTCTGTTCCGTTTCCTTCTGCTTCCGTGCTTTCTTCGGCCAAAATCAGTACTGCGTTTTCCGCTGTCTTAGCGAGATCGCTATTTTCATCAATTTCTCCAGCCTAACGGTTCAATGAACAGCGCTGTGGTATAACTATTTTGGATCCACACCAATATATACAATGCATCAACCCGGCTGGGTGTTTATGTGTAACTAGAGAAACCATATAATTTACCTAGCGATGTACGGAGTATCTGAGCCAAAATATCCTAGTTACCTGTTTCCTGCGCCAGCTCCACTCCAACCCCAGGTTGTTTTTAGTCTCCTAATCCAATATATCTTAGCCTCTACGGAGTACCGCCATCTTAAATTTTCCGACCTACTACATACGCTGGTTACATTTGTACCTCGTGTGCTGACCATATATTGCCTTTTACCCCTTCATATTTCTCTTGGCCTGGTCGAAACTGAAGTGAGAGAAAAAAAAAAAAAAAAAAAAAAAAAGAGGAAAGGGAAGAGGGAAAGTCAATAAATAAAAATGTTGATTGGGTTGTGTGGAGGTTAGCAGATGTTTTACTGACTTGTCTCAAATGTCCCCCGCGGTCTTATCATTGACTAATGGCGTACTTAAAGGGATATGCTCTGGTAAACATGCCATTGCAGAGTACCTTATCCAGCATCAAGGGTTCCAGCTACTCGAACTTAAAAGTAGAAGTTTCCCTCAAATAGCTGATGAGCCCGAGGATGATCGATGGCTACATGCGTCGGAGTTCACGGGTAAAGAGAGAAGTCAGCCATCGCAGCTATCTTTTGGAAGTGCCGAATCCCTTCTAGATTTTGCAACGAAAAACTGGCAAGGCCTCTGGGTAACAACAGATATTTGGGAGAGTGTTACTTTAGATCGCTTTCTTCAACGCCCGTTTTTCCTCCTAGTGAGCGTTGACGCTCCAGTCAGTCTTCGGTGGCAGCGATTTAGGGAGAGGTCAGACTCTAACTACATCCTGTGTTGCAAGTATACGATTGCGAGAGTGAAAGATTACTAACGTCTTCCAGGTGTCGGAGGAGGCAGCTTGAGGCCCCGCCTCTCGAGAAGTTTGTGCTCTGGAGTGATCGACATCTGTACGATAAGAATATCGGGCGTGTCTATTTGACCGACCGAGCACAGGTTCGATTATTCAACTCATCCACTTCATTGGAGGAACTGCATGCCGCTCTCATGGAACTTAAACTGGCTGACGAGGAGCGCTTACGACCAAACTGGGATCAGTACTTCATGCAATTGGCATCTCTTGCCGCACAGCGGAGTAATTGTATGAAGAGAAGGGTGGGCTGCGTGCTTGTTCGGGAATGCCGTGTCATTAGTACTGGATACAACGGAACTCCACGGCATCTCAGGAACTGCAACGAGGCTGGCTGTATGGACTTAGCCCCTGTTCCCGATTCCTATAATCCCTAGTTTTTAGTTCCGTTCTCTCTGTTTTTCTTCTCTTTTCCATGTATATTTGAATGTGTTAGTACATGAACTTACGTTTTCACAGGTCCAAGATGCAACCGAGGTGAAGGTGGAGGCGTCGGTTTGTCCACGTGTCTTTGCCTACATGCAGAAGAGAACGCGCTATTAGAAGCCGGGAGGGAGCGCATACGGGAAGGTACAATACTTTATTGTGACACGTGAGATACCCTTGGTTCATGTAGTTGGTAATATGGGTTGAACTATACTGAGAACAGCAAAGGTGTCCTTGCTTGACGTGCACAGTCAAAATTGCACAGGTTGGCATTTCTGAAGTCGTATACTCACAGGGATATAATATGGATCAAGATGTCTGTCCATACTCCTTTTATCCTCTGTTAGTTTTAACTAACATGACTCAGAGCGCTGCCATTCTAAAGTCCGCTGGTGTTCGCCTTCGCCAGTTCTCTCCCGTAAGTCCCTACTCTATCGGTTTATGATACATCGCTGACGAGAGAATAGCCTCGAAACGGACTTATCTATCTCGAAGGATCAACTAAAAATAAGCAATAGTTGTTCTGCATAACAGGCAAGCCCTGGAAGGCACAATAGACTGTGTGTGGAGAGTCTTAAGTAAGTTTCAGGGATGGCAAAGGCTACCAGATGCGTACAGTATATATAATCTATACATTCAATTATGATCCATCCACCTGCCGTGATCTTGAGTAAAACGGAGTGTCTATCAAGTGGTGCCCAGTAATGGTAGGCTTTATAATCAATACTATACCTCTAGATTATATTAGTGTTTGATGTAGCTAGCAACCGCATCTACAGTAGCCAGAGTAGCCTTGACTGGGCCCTTCGGGAAAATATATCTTTACTTCATACTAAAAGGAACGTTGGAAGCTTAGCGGCTCTCAGGTTGAGCAGGAAAAACCTCTAACTGGGACACCCAGCAGATAGTGTTTAGACACAAATGCTCAACTACTCTTCTAAAGTTGCGTCTGAACCTGCTAACTTAGAGACATAGCTACCAAAAACGGCTACCATCATCAAGCCTGAACAAACAGGTACAATCGAATTCCCACTGGGAAATACATCTTTCAATCATACCATGCATGTACAGATAAGCTGATGGTACCGCCGGTTATCATAGTGAGTTCTTGTGTACTTGAGCGGCCATCAACTAAATATGAGCTTGTGCATACCTCAGCATGGTTTATAGAAGCCTACCGTGGGCAATATGGCACAGTCTTCTAATATTCGTTTGCTGGCCTACCAGATATAGCGTTGTATTCCAGAGTCCGAAAGAATTGTACCTTTCATATTTATCGGTATGATTTTGGCTTGTATCATGTCCGTGGCAAGATATAGTGACACAGAGAAGGTGATATTGCGGTGATGATATTCTACTGACCACAATGAGCCCCCAATGACAGATTGCCCACGACTGTACCGGTCGACACAAAAACTACTTATATGAGATTCGTAGATGAGCCAGATATCAGCTACCTAGGCTGTGATGACTTAATAGAAAGGAACACATGTCTATATTTAGTGCAGCTAGACCACTAGTACTCAATAAGCAAATCGTGTACTCAGGTGTTAAGGGGATAAGCGCAAATCATAACCTTGAATTTCATGAAACGTCAAGAAGCAGCTTCTTCTAGGCCTCACGTATAATATTAAGGTTTAACTCAGCCCATTACACCTACTGTGTAAAGGCGGTGATTCTTTTTAAGTAAGTATACCCGATTAGACCGCCGGCGCCGGGGGAAAAGCAAAAAAAACTAAAAGTATTGTAGATTATGAGTCAGCTAGCTCTTGGTGGGGTATTGAAGACAGGATCCCATTCTTTCAAAGCTCCAATTCAACCCCCCAGTAAAATCTTGTCTACCCTAAAAAGATACTGGAAAGATAATAGAACAAATCAAGGAGCGTAGATTTTCTATTGCACCTCACAATTGGATCTTTATCCTTGACATAGCGAGCCCCTCGAATAGTGGAATTGACTCAACCCCGCCGCCATGCCCACCGTCCATCTGCTCGACTATGTTGCCGGGAATGTTCGTTCGTTGGTGAATGCAATTAACAAAGTTGGGTATGATGTTGAATGGGTTAAAAATCCCGAAGATCTGAAGAATGCGGATGTGAGTATATCTCTTTCATCAGCCAAGATAAATTTTCCTTGTTTATACCTGCAGTGCATTAATCGTATCGCAGAAACTTATACTGCCCGGAGTTGGCCATTTCGGCCATTGTCTCTCTCAGCTTTCAGAGGGCGGGTATCTAGAACCGATAAAGAAGCACATAGATTCTGGGAAACCTTTCATGGGGATCTGTGTCGGTCTACAAGCACTGTTTGAAGGGTCCGAGGAGGACCCTGATGTCCCCGGGTTGGGGCTGATACAAAAGCGAATGAGCAAATTCGATGACAGTGCGAAGAGTGTACCCCACATAGGTTGGAATTCTGCCATGAACACCAGTGTTGGTCCTTTAGGAGCTCAAAGTTTCTGTGGATTGAGCCCAGACAGCAAATATTACTATGTTCACTCTTATGCAGCATTTTACACACCTGGTGTACTGGAGAAAGATGGTTGGTCTGTTGCTACAGCCACATATGGCGAGGAGGAATTCATAGGTGCGATAGCAAAGGGAAATATTTTCGCCACGCAGTTCCATCCAGAGAAGAGCGGGCAGGCTGGCTTGCGGACTATCCGTGCCTTCTTGGATGGTGACCAGATGCAATCACCTACGCCAGACACATCGGTCTCGCGTGAGAAGAAGTATGGTTTGACTCGCAGAGTTATTGCTTGTCTCGATGTCCGCACGAACGACTCCGGTGACCTCGTCGTCACGAAAGGCGATCAATATGATGTACGCGAGAAGGATGGCGTGAATTCTGGAGGCCAGGTAAGGAATCTGGGAAAGCCAGTCGACATGGCTAAAAAATATTACGAGCAAGGGGCAGACGAAGTGACATTTCTGAACATAACCTCATTCAGAAACTGTCCAGTGGCAGACACACCTATGCTGGAAATATTGAGAAGGGCATCCGAAACTGTGTTCGTACCTCTCACGATTGGGGGTGGAATCAAGGACACCATTGATCCAGATGGCACCTGCATCTCGGCCCTTGACGTCGCCACCATGTATTTCAAATCTGGGGCGGATAAAGTCAGCATTGGCTCCGATGCTGTTATTGCAGCTGAGCAATATTACGAAGCCGGCGAAAAATTGTCTGGGAAAACCGCCATAGAGACAATATCAAGGGCATATGGAAACCAAGCTGTGGTTGTGAGCGTCGATCCTAAACGCGTATACGTCAACGGTCCTGAAGACACTAAGCATCATACCATCAGGACACAGTATCCGAATAGCTCAGGGCAAAGCTTTTGTTGGTACCAGTGCACCATCAAAGGTGGTAGAGAGGCCCGGGACCTGGATGTTTGGCAGTTAGCAAAAGCTGTTGAGGCCATGGGTGCTGGGGAACTACTTTTGAATTGCATTGATAAAGATGGAAGCAATAGCGGTTTCGATCTAGAATTAATCAACGACGTCAAAACGGCTATCAAAATACCAGTCATTGCTTCCAGTGGGGCCGGAAATCCTGGGCATTTTGCGGAAGTTTTCGAGCGTACTACTACAGATGCAGCACTGGGCGCCGGCATGGTATGTTAATCTCATGTATTGCCCGTGTCTTTCGCAGCAGCAGCTAATGAAGTCAACAGTTCCACCGTGGTGAATATACTGTTAGCGATGTCAAAGACTATTTAAGTGGCCAAGGGTTTCTGGTTCGCAAACCTGAAACTGACATCTAACCCTTTTGGTGGTATGTAAATACTAGAGTCATTTAAGTTAAAAGGGTGTAAATTAGCTATCTAGAATCCCACAAGACGGTCCTTGCGCAATTTAGGGCCTAGTACTCTGTACATAGTACTACTGCATTATGAATGAAGGTTCAAGGTTGTATTCGCCGAGGTACGAAAGTATACTCCGTAAGGCGGTCAGACTAGTTTGGCCTCTAGACCACGTGATTTAATGATACTTTGGTTGCCACCACTTCCGAGTGCGCTTTGATCCTACCCATCAAACTCATACCTAGCACGTCTTTCGTTTCTCTTACGCCTTCTCTGAACAACACAGTTACTGCCTGTTAGCTCCTGGGGTTTCTTCTTCCTCGTTTTCTCCTCTTCTCAGCTCACTCTACAAATATACTATCATATCTTTATACTCTCGATCCTGTACTGAGTCGTAATCTTCGGATAAGTCAGGTATCTTGTCGCGCGACACTGCTGGTGCCTGTTGCCAAAAGTCTTTCGCTGCTCAACCTGCCCATGCTTCATTTGCTTCTGGTATTACCCAAATATCAACTGCTCACCCTTGCTTCCTGTGCATGAATTCTGCCTTGCAATAAGACACCCAAGCCCCTGTTTCGTGCTGCAATTCAAGGCTGCACGTTACAGGCTAGAGGAGACTAAGAAGCTCTAATTCATCTATTGAACGGAGAATTCTTTCATGAAAAAAGAAGCAAAAAGAAAAGAAACCATTAGGACAAAGAAACATTCTTGTGGCTCACCTTTATTTACCACAGTACTGCAAACTGTTTCACTTTGTATTCGTTCAGACTTGGTCTTGTGTGTATGCAGTTTGAACACTTACCATCCAGCATTCAGCAAAAGTCTTTAAATTTATGAGTTCGAGCAATATCGTCAATAGATATTGGGCTTGCGATCTCCAGGGTCTTATAACAAAGAGGATTCACGAATCAAAATCTGTCGTTGGCTGTTTGCCACACATTTCCCAAGTGCTGTTCCTTTTGCATTATTTTCTTTTCCTGTTGTGTATCCTTTCGCAAAAGATACCCCTTTAATCTTGATTTAATTACATTCGCAAACACTCTCGTTGGACGTGCAATTGAATACAATGTCATCCTCTGTTCACTTCAAGTTCAAATCTCAAAAAGAACCCTCAAGGGTGACTTTTGATGGCACCGGTATCTCTGTCTTTGAATTGAAACGCGAAATTATCAATCAGAGTAGACTGGGTGACGGAACCGATTTCGAGCTGTCCATCTACAATGAAGACACTGGAGAAGGTAAGTTGAACGAACCGATTATTCTTGAATTCATCACACCTCTCCTTGCACGTTGGCAATCAGAAGGATAAATGCTAGGAATAGGAAATTGGGGGGGGGGGGGGGGGGGGGGGGGGAAGCGGAGACGATGAAGGAGCGGGAGAGGAGGAGATCGAACAATAGAAGAGGGAAAAAAGGAGTAGGAAGATGAGCTGCTAACAGATATTCGTGACCTAGAGTACGATGACGATACCACAATCATACCTCGTTCGACATCCGTTATAGCCCGGAGGCTACCTGCATCGCGACCTGGCAAAGGCGGTGCTACTCGTTACGTATCCGGGAAAATGCCTATAAATGCGCGCAATGCTCCTCGTAATGACCAAGTTTCGTCGAGCCGAACAGTATCCAACTCTACCAATACAGTTAGCAACGGTGTCCTAGAACTTAACAATGCTCAGACCGAAGAGGAGAAAATAAATGCGCTTTTCAACTTGCAGGCCAATCAATGGAAAGAACAGCAGCAAGAGATGGCTAAGTGAGCATACTTCGTCCAAACACATAGTTACTTAATCTAATAAATGTCCATAGTGCTACACCCGTTCCGTTTGGTCGCGGGAGAGGAAAGCCAATAAATGTCCCCGACCATCCTCCGCCTCCCGGATATCTTTGCTATCGTTGCCGTGAAAAAGGTTTGTTCGGCACGCATTCCCTGATTGATGTCGAAGTCGATGGTTGCAGTTTGGCTAAAGCTCATGATTAGGTCATTGGATTCAAGCATGCCCAACCAACAATGATCCCAAGTTCGATGGCAAGTACCGAGTGAAACGTTCAACTGGTATACCTCGTTCTCTGCAAACCAAAGTTGAAAAGCCGGAATCGCTCACGATAGATGGCTCCAATGAAGATTTGAAGAATACAGGCGTTATGGTTAATGCTGATGGTGATTTTGTCATTGCTAAACCAGACAAGGCGGCTTGGGAATTGTACCAAGAAAAAGCTAAGGCTTCAGCCGCTGCCGCCGCGGAAGCTGCAGCTGCAGAATATAGCAAGGAGTTGCAAGCACGTGGGCTAGAGTGCCCAATTGATAAACGGATGTTCTTAGAACCCGCAAAAACCCCGTGCTGCCAAAGAACTTACTGCAATGACTGTATTACAAATGCATTAATCGAGAGTGATTTCGTCTGTCCTGGATGTGGAACAGAAGGTGTCCTACTGGATAATCTGTCTGCAGACGATGACGCTGTCACAAAGATTAAGGCTTATGAGGCTGAGAAGATGGATTTGAAAAAAGAAAAAGAGAAACAATCGGCAGCCCAAGAGAATCAGTCAAACAACAAACCATATGCCTCAACCGACGATTCAAGTGGAAAAGCTGAGTTGTCGTCACCAGCCTCAACTGGGGAAAATTTGTCGAAACATTCTAAGAAAAGGCCTGCGGAGGATGGGCCTTTTAGCGAATCCACCGAAGAGTCAAACCCAACTTCCACACAGAAGAAGCAGAAAGCCGAAGATAACCCTAAGTCTACCGAAACATCGTCTTCACAAGTCAGTGATCCTTCTACTGGATTTCAGTCTCTCCCTTTCGGCCAACAAATGCCTTTTGCTGGATTCAATTTCATGCAGGCCCAAGGCATTCCTTCAATGGCTTTCCCTGATGCTGGATTCGCGGGAGAAGGGATGGGGTTTATGAACTCGACTGGCTTAGCTTCATCTAATGCTTTCACTAATAATATCGCCCAAACTTGGAACCACATGGGCGGTATGAATTTCAATCCGCTGTCAAATGGTTTATATGGTGACGGCACAAACGGTGCGGTTAATTCTGGGTACGGCGCTACGAATATGTTCAATGGGGTGGGTGACTCTCCAGTGAATATGTTTCCCATATCTCATATGGCTGGAAGTATGCAACAGAGCTTAGGTTTTCCACAGGGACCAAGTATGGGCCATTTCTCAAACCAACAGCGGACTACATTTAGCACTCCGTATGCCCGCGAAGAAGATACGGCGTATTTCCGCCAGCCAGTTAATCCACAACGACATCAAGCAAGATATAGGAGGATACGGCCTAGTGATTATCGAGAGCTTTAAACGCTTTACGGAGATTCACACTCTGTTTCATGTCTTTTACTTTTGGGTCCATGTCAGCTTGGGAGTTACGGGACATCTTCTATTGTGCATAGGAGTTATTCTTTTCTTTTCACATGGTGTATCTTTCTTGTTTGTATATACTACACATGTGATGTATACACTCACCATAGGCTTTGCCTTGCTCACGTATTACACGAATTGGGGTGGATTGGAGCGGCGTCTTGTGAAGGTCGTGCTGACTGTGAGGTTACTCTAGATTGATTCTAGACATGATATCTACCGAGTAACGCTGAGAATAATCTAACTCTGCTTTCCTTCCTCAGCACAACTTTCATCTTAGTCATTAACACGTGACGTCGAATGAACGACCAAGTCAGATGACAAATAATAATGAACGACTACTTCGTACAGCCCAAAGAACCCCTTCTTCCATTGTCTCCTGCATCGGCCAACAGACTACAGATAATCTATTCACCAGTAACCTAATCTTTTGCTATTTTATCTTGGCTATACCTGGACCATAGTTGCTTTTTATTGCCAATCGGCCCTTTCTAGTTGGTCTCCGTCAAACCTGGCTACCAGTGTCTGACCAAAACAGACATCCCAGCCTCTATACGACGTTATATATATATATATATATATATAATAACCCTTTCTCTAGGGCGACTACCACAACCATGGCTAAGTACACGAATATCAACAGTAATACCTACAATCAGTTACAGCGATTTCCCGATAAAGCTCTCCAAACTTCTGCACTTGCGAGCTGCTATAGTGTCAACACGTCAGCATCGAGAGTTAATGGTTTCCATTACTACACTACGACTGGGGCCGGTAAGTATACATAACTCGGGTTTTATTAATTTGTACTGATGCCATATGGTACATTCCACAGGAGCCCAGTGGTATCCCTGAGGTCCCCTCAGGGTCGAAAACCTTGTCTCCAAGTCCCCCCTCCGATCTCTCTACCCATTCAGGAATGGAGAGCAGTCTTTCGGGTAATATTATACCCGAATACAAAGGGGAGGCAGCGCATACTATCCCGGAAGAGTGTGAGAGGCTCTTCTGCGACACATTGTCTGTGATTTTCCTTGGTGAGGGGATTCTCTCTGGACAAGAGTCGCTTGGGGCAGGTGCGTATCAAGTTCAACCGAATAATTCAGGTTACGAGCATAGCCGAATTCAAGAGTGGGTTGAGGTGTTGGACTATACAAGTGATTGTATATACCGAGGATTTGTGACCAGTTCAGATGACGAGCGTGTCCTATTCATATTCTTTAGTGAATGTGCACTGGGCCAAGGTCTCAAGACTGGGTAAGTTTTAATTTCGGGTTTACGGGTAGATCATAAAGAACACAACGGAGACTCACGGCTCGTTTGACAGATTAATTGCCCTTTTTGAGTTAGCAAGTCTCTCTGAATTTGGGTGCTCTCAGATTGTTGCATGCATTCCGCGTTCGCAAGGTGCAGCAGAGCTTGAAGTTGTGAGGAATTTGGGATGGTGCGGATTTAACTTGACAACGCTGCAACCGTGGAGCGCTGGAAATTGTGTCGAACTGTCGCTTAGTGCTAAGTGGCTTTTTTTGCGTGCTGAGGTTTAGCAGTGCGACGGTCAATTTATAGCAAGTTGAAACATTACATTGTATGTCGTCAGATTAGTGGTTAACGGTGGAAGGCTTGCCTTCCGCGCTCATAGTGGATTTAACACAATGTACGGGGCTACATCGTTACTCTACTTAGTACAGGCAGTGGGGCACAATATAATGGATTTAAATACTATTGGTGATCTCTATGACAGTATACTCGGTAGTGAGCGGAAGTTACTCCCCTCAAGGGCGGTATGGTATGACCTCAGTATGACATTACAACTAACACTGACTTCCTGCTCGAAGCGCAACGAGTCGATTCCTTGATTCAGTAGATCTCAGCTACACCCTCCTATCGGTAAAATAAAGCTACAATATCAAACACCAGCATTAGACTAGCACTCTTTATGTTCCCCAAGTTCCTTCTCCCACCAACCGTGTTCCGTTCTCGACAACGCAATGTGGGGTGCTCGTCCTCTACCGGACCCTCTACCATACCCTCGCCCATGGATGAGAGCTGCCAGAAATACCTGGGTGGCCAAGTATCATATATTCAATGCTCTCGTTGCGCAACGGACCTATGTTTGACTTCTCAGATCATCAGCAAAGGGTTCACTGGTCGCCATGGCCGCGCGTATCTCGTGTCGGCGGAACCTATCGCCTGTGCCATCAGTACAACGTGCTCACCGACAGAAACGCTCCCAAATACCATAATGCAGAAACCCGTATCGCGTCAACTGGTCACAGGTGCCCATACAGTTGGTGATATCAGTTGTGCCTTCTGCGGGAATATTCTTGGGTGGAAATATGTTGCCGCTGAAGAAGAAGCGCAACGTTACAAGGTTGGCAAATTCATTTTGGAAACTAAACGGACTATGACGTCCTCCTTATGGGAGTCGGCTTCATATGTCGAGCCTTTTGCATCTTCTAAGCCAATGACTTCTGCCAAACTTGAGATCGATACACCGGGCGATCTTGTGGAGTTTGATAGTCACGACGAAGATGAATGCGAAGATCTGTTTGCCGGTGTTTGGAGCCCTGGTCTGGCTATACGGCGGCGAAGCCGCAAATTGGATCGTCATACCTCGATTTTTGGCCTTACGCCCTGAAGCACTTTTACTCTCACTCACACACACTCTCTCTCTCAGCAATCGCGGCATCTTGATGCCCTGCTACTCATGTTGCTTTTTATGACTGAATCTGCGCGGGCGACCCCGCAAAGAGTTTTCTAATGGTAATGTTTAAGCTATAACGATTTCAAGTGCATTTCCAAGGTTCCCATAAGTCTGAAAATTTGTTGGAATGGGTATCATCTTTTTTGCCTGAAGTAATTCCGTAGTCTCTGCAAATTTTTGTGGTAGAGAGCTAACTCGTTATTTCTCAGCGCCCACAGAAGCAATAAGAAAGACAGTTAGTAAGGCAATAATCAATATATGAATGCTTAGGAAGGGGAACCATTTCTGTTGCCGACTCGTGTTCTTTTCACATCTCTTTCCTGGTCACTTTCCTGAGCTGAGCGCTTCTGTGTGGATACCAGTTGTTGGTTACCACCTGATCTCCGTTTAACAAACGCAGAGAGATCATTAGCTCCCTTCGTAGCTTTGTCCAACTGTACCATCTGCTCCGAAGGAGGTTGCCCCATTATCTGACCCAAGATACCTTTCAACATAGCTTCATTCTGCTCCTCCTTATCTTCGAGTGATACCGGGGGACGCTTCAAGTCAACAAGCTGTAGGCCAGTGAGATATCCGTGGTTTCAGGATGAGAATCGAGGTTCGGATGGTTGAGAGGAACTTACCCTTTGCTCCATGTCTGCTATGATATCCTTCACATTGGCTATTTTTCTCTTCATGGCGGTTGCTTTGTCTTCCTCCATGGCACTATTATTATCCAATATCTTCTGTTCCTGAGCCATTCTCACTTGGCAGCTTTCAATCGCTTTTTCCATTTGGCTCGCCGCTTCCTTTCTCATTTGCTCATTGATCGTCCTATCGCTCTTGCCACCAGCAGAATTGTCATCTTCCTTGTTGACAGAAGCGAATTCCAGAGCAAGCGAAAGCTTATAGTGACATTCGGCGATCGATGGATCCTCCATTGGAAACAGAGATTGTCTCAAATCAAGTGCCGTTCTGAGATCAGTCACTGCGTCCGTAAAACGTTCAGCTTCTAGCGAAATCTCAGCCTGGAGATCATATGTATCTGCAAGGCGCTCCTTAATTTGTTTGATATGAGGAGGCAGATCTGCGGCTTTGCCTTTTCCACGTTGTTCTTCTCCTGTTGCGTTTAATTTTTTGAGGTAGAGTATGCGCGCGAGGTCAAGGACTTCAAAAGCATTGGCGAAGTCATCTTCATCTTCTTCGGCACCTTCGTCACCATCGCTTTGATCCTCGTCGGAATCAGAGGCGTCAAAATTCTCATCTCCTGTGAACTGAAAATATGGCTTGTCCTCGACCTTCTGGGATTGTGCCTTTCCAGGAAGCACCTCCTTCTGAGCTAGTCCATTGAAAATTGCATCCTGAACAAGGTTATCGCCTCCAGATGCTGTCCCAGACGAGAAAGTTTTCACAGTGAACGGATCATGTACCTGTGTCTGACTCTCTCCGGCTACTTTGGAACCAAGAACATCACTCTTGCTCACAGCAACATTGTAGAGAGATTTTCCATAGGAATATAATAGGTCGGCATTGTCAAGCGACAACTCCCCATTCAACTTAGCCTGGAGCTCTGTGGCCTCAGAATAAAGCTCAGCAGCAGCGTTGAAATCTTTGACAGCATCCTTGGCGGCAGCTCGCTCAGTTAGGTTTGCTAAGTACGCCCTCATACATTCGTTATCACTTTGAAGCGGTGCATCGCTCATTTCCGCATGGTCATACTCTGCCATTGCCGCGGTCTGTTGTCACAAGTATCTCGTTCCCAAGAATGACGGGGTAAAGTGAATAGGGCGCTAAAGATAGTAAAAAGACCAAGCGAAGTAGTTTTCTGAGAAACAAGAATTAAGATCCAATAGAGAAAAGAACAATGGTCCAGGGGTTGTGCAAGCGCGAAAAGATAAAGAAGGAAATAGTTGTTCTATCTCTTGGCATTCGATGACGGACCTTATTTCCAGACGGGCGCGGGTCGCGTCAGTAATCGCGCCACTCACTCTGTTTAATTTATCACGCGTCCCAGTCTAGATTGCCGTCGCTTGTGGGTTTTGCTTAGTAGCACTGGCGACTGATACTGCGATCACGGCGAGATCGACAAATAACGCAAGTCCAACTTATTCTTATAGGGCCTGTCGCCTAGCCAAAAATTTGTCAAAGGGTGCCCACGGCATAAAAGCCAATAATCCACAACTATTGAGATACATGTGAATGCGTAATGATGGACTCGGATCCGGTCCCTTCATCATCTCCTGCATTCGCGACCCCCGCGCACCCTTTGCGAAAAAACAAATCCAATCTTCTTCTTACGAGGACGTCTATACTGCCAATTTTACTTCCCCCCTCCACCCTTCGGCCCGTTGCTTTCCGTACATTCACCCGGAAACATAACTTGACGATTTCATCATCTGCACTACAGACTCTAGCTACCTTCGTGGGCAAAAATTGCGGGTCAGGATGGCGCGAAGAAGGCCTTGCAGAGCGAGTATTGGACGAAGTGGCTAAAAGCTGGAAAAAGGCTGGAGGAGGTGTCATTGTCGAAGAAGGCAAAGGTGCCTCTCTTAAAACGATTTTACAAACCGTTGAAGGGAATATGAGTGGGGGTAGGGTTGTTGCTGGCAAGACCCCTACAACAGATGGCGTGTCCTTGAGTACGTCTCGGAATAGGGAGAGCATGCACCCCAATCTACATTTGTCTCCCTCTGTAGCGTCGACCCTAGGAGATGGAGAACACGGGGACTCGAACCTTTCCTCTCACCCGAGAAGTTGGATCAAGGTAGTTGATGCATTTGATATTCCACGTCTAACATACAACGCCGACAAGAAATATTTCGAGGTTGCAAAGTCGAAGGCTTCTCTGTTTCCGCAGCCCTCTCATAAGACTGCCTTGTTCCGGGATCGTTATAATGTGATTCACCAGCGCTTACTACGAAATGAATCGTTTCAACTGTCACTAGGCTCTTCTAGCGTACCTTCATTATCCCGATCCTCATCGTCTTTTGCTCCTAATAAATGCTACAAGCTTACTCCAGTCGCAAACCTGCTGGGCAGGAGTGGCACATCACATTTGATTCTTGGCATGCTTTCAGTTTCCCCAACGGGTGATTTGTCCCTTACCGACTTGACAGGGAGTATCGCCTTGGAACTGAGTCATGCACGGATGATACCTGAGAATGGCGCTTGGTTCGCGCCTGGTATGATAGTGCTCGTCGACGGGATCTACGAAGAAGAAGAAAACGTGAAAGGGTCGACCTTGGGTGGAAATACTGGGGTTGGAGGTGCTATTGGAGGTATATTCGTCGGAGTCTCTATTTGTGGACCTCCCTGCGAAAGACGGGAAATGTCACTGGGGACCAAAAGTCGACAGACCACGGGGGAAGTGAGCTCTAGCGGGGGGTTTGGTTGGGTAGACTTTCTGGGGGTTGGAAGCGAACGTGCACGGGGACCTCGTATGAGACATATCCAGGCGAGATGCCTACAGAACTTGCATGGGGGTGCGGATGACTCCCGTTGCATGAAAATAGCAATCATGAGCGAGGTCAACCTTGACCATGTGAAGACGGTGGACGCACTGAAGAGGCTGTTCGGCTTTTATAATGACTTAGCACCGAGAGAACGTCCAATCGTTTTTGTTCTAATCGGGAATTTTGTTCAGAAAGCCATGATCAACGGTGGCGGCCAGGCAGCTGGTATTGAGTACAAGGAATACTTTGACTCGCTCGCTATGGGACTATCTGAATTCCCATCTCTGCTACAGCACTCTACGTTTGTTTTTGTGCCGGGCGACAACGACCCCTGGCCATCTGCCTTTTCAGCTGGTGCTGCTTCTGCTATCCCACGTCAAGCTGTTCCTGAACTGTTCACTTCAAGAGTGAAGCGTGCATTTGCTATGGCGAATGCTGAGTCAGACCGATCTCAGTTATCCGAACCCATTGGCGAAGCTATCTGGACTACGAATCCCTCACGGATCACCCTTTTTGGACCGGTCCATGACATCGCTATAATCCGCGATGACATTTCAGGGCGGCTGAGGCGCAGCGCAGTGAGCATTGGACAGAATGCTGATAGGTCTACAGTAATGGATGAAGGGATGGATAACCAAAAGAGTTCCGTATCACCTGAAGGCTACATTGAGACCCAGACGCCACGAATAGGAGCTGAATCCTATCCGATGCCTTCTGCAGTCAATATGTCGCGAAAGCTAGTCAAAACTATTCTGGATCAGGGCACTATGTCGCCTTTCCCACTCTCGTTGCGACCCGTCTTATGGGACTATGCGTCCTCCTTGCAGCTGTACCCATTACCCTCAAGCTTCATTCTAGCCGATCCTGAAGCGGCGCCTTTTTGTATGACTTATGAAGGATGCCATGTAATGAATCCCGGGAAGCTTATTCCAGAAGGTGACTTGTCTTCCGTGAGGTGGATTGAATATGATGTTTCCAAAAACCGAGGAAAGGTGAGAGAGTTGCGCTACTAGATTCATCAGGATGGGGATAATAAATAATGACCACATCCATATTTGCGCGTCTGGGTTCTTACTTAACTCGTGACAGAGCAAGACTGGACTATGTAGTACATAACTATTGGAACCATGTAACAATTCAATTTCCATCCAATGCTGCGGCTAGATATAAACCTTGCGGGACTTTTTGAGCTGTAGCAGAGGTTGACAGGATCTATGTTTTCTAGTGACGGAAACAAGACGGTGCCGTATGTGTCAAATTTTAAACTCGATGTATTCAACAAAGTGCTAATGACGTTTATAATAATTCAAAAACTAGTCATTGGAAGCAAAATTGCCCGCAAAATTGCCCGTAAACGGCAAAGAATGGATAATAATACAGCATGACAAACGGTGAAACTGAAAGTAAAGAAAGTACAACCCCCCGTAACTAACGCCTTAATTCTGAGAGACTTTGCCATAGGAAGCTAACACAATGCATTAATTTCGTTGATCGAGCTCATAACGGAAATCTCCTTCCAGGATATAGCGCCAGCGAGAATCACTCCTATAATAGGTAGAATCCCAAGGGAAAAAACCGCTGGGTAAGAAGATAAATCATGTAAATCAAATCATTGTACACATAGCTACAATCGCGGCGGTCGCGACACATCCTGAACCCAGGGAGAGACAAAACCGTTAGGAGGAGATAATTCAAAAATACAGTGGCACGTGACGAGGCAATCGAATATGTTAAGAGGTTGAGAAAGCTTTGCGACTCTAATCAATCATAATAATGTCCGCGTTCTGCGTTGTGTCACCAGTCTTGTGCCGAGTACTTGTAGCATTTGGCGTAGGGATCAATGTTGCTGATTCACTGAGCGTGCCTTCAACGTTTCCATTTTCTGCCGTCAACTGTTGACTAAAACTCTTCGAGCCGCTGGCTTTCACTTCGGGAGTCAAACCTGGAGTACTGCTAGCCTCGAAACATCTGTCGAGCTCCGTCAGAAGATTCCCAACTTTGCCAGTCTCAGCGACAACTCCATTACCCAGGCCTCTCCAGCCATCGCCCTTGGAATTATATAACCTTTCTCGAAGCCTCAACTTGAGCTGATCTTGGCTTGATCTTTCCTTAGGGCTGCTTAGCTCTTTCAGTATCCAGACCATGTGACTGAGGTGATGAGTGGCAACTAATTGGAAGCGGAAGCTTTGGCCAGGGTAGTGAATCTGAAATGTCTTCGCGTTACGGACAGTCACTTGCACCCTTAGTGGCTGCCTGTTAGACGGATTCATCAAGATCTGGTCTAGGGCTCGCATTAATGGAAGTGTAAGCAAGAGAAGTTCAGCAACAGTGTCTAGACCCGCGTCTGTGGTGCTGTGATTCAATGTGGATTCAATGGATTTCTGGATGCGACGATGTGGGTTTGGAAATTCAAAAGATAGGCCTAAGCGCAAGTGGAACAATGATTTAGTTCGAGACGCAAGAAAAATAGGATCAAGCTCCATAGAACTTGACGGCATGGATGTTTCGATTTTCAGGGTGGCGAGCAGGTCTTTCTCGGGGCCATAGGCAAAAGTGACATGTGACAGCGACAGAGATCGGGTTTCCATTTTCTTTCGCTGAAGGCACTCGAAAATTGACAAGATGCAATCAAGTCTTTGCAAATTTTCCATGAGTTTGGGTATGACAGGACGACCTGGCGGGGCCAGCAGGCGGATAGCAAAGCCAGTACCTCTCTTTTGGAAAACCAGCGAATGGTCCCTGGTTGAATTCAAAGCGCTGAAAGCTTTGATTGGTATTAATAAATTCCCATAAGCGACTATAGTGGCAACCTTCTTGCAAGGATCTACCCCATGAAACGCGAGGCGGATCGTGCCTTTGGTACGAACCCTACTTTTTAGCCCACTAGGTAAGGCTATCCGGAACACTTCGGGAATATTCGCCGCTTCATAACGCATGAAGATCTCGGGGACTTGAAGGTTTGGTTCAATCACCAGTCGTTGTAGAGGAGGATAGAAGTCAACGGTTTGTAGGTCCGCTAAATAGCGCGCATTGGTATGAACTGCTAATATCCCAGAAAGATAATGCCCCAAATCTGCAAACGAGGGGTAGCCGATATTCTGGTTCACATGAAAGAATGAACCGCTTATAGCCTGGGCTGAACGAAGAGTAGACGAGATATGTGTGCTTGCATCAAAGACTGAATGACTTTCTGCTGTCGTTGTCGTCTGAAGTTGCACCACCCACCAGTTGTCACCGTCCATGCTGCTTGTTGCTGCTACAATCCAGTTACGTTCCCAGAGATGATGCCAGAAAAAAGAAAACCGCAAAACATTGTTCGGAAACAGTCTTCGGAAATCGATCTTTAAACTTCTGGGATTCACTGTTTCGAAGCCCAACATCTTGACGTTCGATTCAATTTCATCTATCGCAGCCATACACCGAAGTCGCGCAACACGCGCCGCTATATCCTCGGCGGAAGATTTGTCAGAGCTGCGATCATTGTCAAGTCGCTCCTGAGCGCTGGGAGTAGCTGATATAATGCTTGCTCCCGACATCGGCTCAATAGAAACACTAAGATGCCTGGACTCCGTAAGTTGGATAGTCAGTCCACAGTCTCCAGGCTCAGTTCTTGTCAATTGAGCCTGCAGGGATAATCTGCCGGCAGAGTAAAGTAGACTTTCGCTTATGATGCAGTAGGCCGAGGAGAGTATGTGAGAAATATGCAGCGCAATGACGCTTCGCAGAATAGACTCCATAGAGAGGCTTTTCGTGTTGAACTCGATCTCTTCGCTGTCGACTTCTTGGCCGTCTCTTATCCAGCGCAAGCCCAAGTTAGGATGCCTGTAGCTATCATTCTCACCGCATATTCTACCGCTCTTGATCCCAATCTCTAGCCAACTTTTAGCTCCAGCTTTTTGCGTCCAATAATGTACAACAAGAGTTCGATGCAAAAGCTCAACCCGCAAGACATCGTACCAGAGGCCTCGTGCCAATTCCATAGCCTGCTTAAAGAGTATGTTGATCTTGTTAGTGAGAACGAGACTATGCAATAAATCGAAACATCCAGAAAGGCCGTTGTTTCGAAGGGCGTCGTTGATCTTGACATCGAATTCGTTGAATATTCGACCCTTAAGATTCGGTGACGATGGGTTGAAGAGAAACCGTATGTCGACAAAATATAACTGAGAAGATTCGTCTTCTTGCCCGATTGAAAGATCAAGTTCAAATTCGTTTGGCACAACAAATGTGACTCGGCCGTCATGGATGCTATATGAATGAAAGGCGCGAGGGACTGAATCGTACAATGCTAATCTCACACTTATAATCCTATTGATTTTCTGCAATCTTTTGAGCGTGTCTTTGCCAGTCAACGATCTAGGCGGTTTATACCCAAGCTAAACATAAACAAGTTAACGTCAATATCAAAATATATTATAAGAAGGATGAAGCGCACATCTGACATGGAAGATACTTTACCCTTGGACAAGACTTCGAGAGCCGTTGTTAAATCCGGATTAGCTACTTGGGCTTGTACCAGATCTCGCTTCATATCACCAATCCCTTGCAGTGCGCCCATGTAGGCCTGGTGACGAGTACGGATAAAGTTTTGAAGGTCAATTAGCTTGCTAACATCAGCTGCTTGTCGGCTCCATTGAGATAAGACAAGGAGTTTGATGAACTCTGCGCGCTTAGCGTGTGCAAAGTCAAGGATCCGTGCTTTCTTCCGTAAATTTTCTGGGCTCTGGTTTCCAAAGGACTTGCCACTGGCGGGCAATTGCAAAGAATTTTGTTCTTGAGGTGAGACTTTGATGTCTGCCATCTCCGTGATCAAGTCGGAAAGATCATTCCAGGATTGTTGCACAGACCTACTGATCAACTTCGAGAATGGGAAAAAGCCTTGCGTTATGTGTGGCAACTCCGGCAACTCCATGGATTTAGTCGATTTAATATTGACCGTAGACGCGTCTTCCGCTTGACTGGGGTCAACCGCATTTTTCGTCATACCATTGATATGAACTCGTCCCACATGTGAGTCGCCAAAGGCGGAATTTCGATTGATATTCGGTGTCAAAGACGGCATACCGTTTCTTGAATCATGAATAGCTGACCCTTGTCCGGCTCCACCAATATTTGTATTATCCATGACGACCCCCGGCATGTCTGGACGCGTAGTGGAGATTTTGTTCTATAAAGCCCTCCCCTCCTTCACCCTCTGCGCAGTAAAGGCGACGGCCTGATGGCGGTGCTTTTTCGGGTTCGAAATAGCGAGTGGGGCAGGAAGGGAAGCAGACGATATATCCTACGTCTGAATCTGGGGTTCAGCGCAATGCCATGTATGCCCATTCGAAGCGGGGGAATATCTCGACTCGGCGGACGTAGCGGTATTCAAAGGTATTTGCGATGGTTTCCCAAGGTCAGGTTTGTCACGCGTGTATATTCAATTGAGCGACGAGGTAAGTCGCAGGGCGCCAAAGAAAGACAGAGATAGAGAGAAAGCCAAGGGCCTTCTCTGGATAATCAACTTGCTTCCAGCTGAGGCAATGACGTTTGCAAATAGGCCAGTCGAAAGCGAATTTGTGACAATTAAGAAAATGCAACTCTTCGGGTTAATGGTCACAGTTAAGATAAAAGGTATTACGGAGCATCTAGGGTCAAGACCGTCTGGGAGATATTAGAGTTGGAAAGCACAAAAGCGGGGAGCTGGAGTGAATCAGAACCAATTTGTACAATACAATCAGAAACTGAGTGACATATGGATATCCAACAGGCCCTATTGAGAGAGAGTTCTAAGGGTGGATCTGATCATATCGGTGCAAACAAAGAGTGAGATTGTAGGTAAGTGAGTTGTTTGAAGATGGAAGCCGGCGCGATGCAATGCGAACGCTGGGGACACGGGAACAGTGGCTACATAAATAGTTGGTGCCTTTGTGCCTTGTGGGGCATAGATACAGTGGCGGAAGTATTGGCTATTCTACACCAAAATCTAGCTATTTACTTACTTATTATTAAATAAAAATAATATACGAGGGTAAAAGTAATTGTTAACATATATAATAAACCTAAACTATAGTCAGCTATAATAAACAATCATTGAAATATATTTACATAGTGAGAGTCTTCATTGGGTCTTATGATTGTAATAATATCTATATCTTTCTTTTCCTCTTGTTCAATAAGAGAGAATCTAATTATGATCCACATTGTACTTCGTTAGTATAGTCCATGAAGCAATAGAATTTACCTAGTGATATGATAATCGTTCTATAATTTTGGATATATATTTATATATCTATTCCAAACGAGTACATTTATTTAATGCAAGTTTAATACTATAGTTTGTTGAATATAGAAGATTGATAGAAACTTCATAGCTCTAGGTCCAATAATTACTAGCAAGACTGTACTATCTGACTAGTATATAGTTACTAACTTACTATGTATTTCTATTAGATCACAAGTATTCATACATAGTTTGGTTGGTGTAAATGTTTATGACAGAGAACTATAAGTAGCAACTATTCCTACATCGGTACTATGATGTATTCTAAATACATTTTTAACTATACCCTGTAAGTTCCTGGGTTACTTACTGGTAGTAGTAGCACTGCAATAGCTATGAGCCAAATACAGTACTGAGATGTTTTGTGGAAGGTACTGGTACTGAAGCTGCCAAGCCTACCTGTTGCTTCCATCCTGATCGGTAAGGTATTGTAATATACTCCGTATAGACATGCGGATAACTTGCCCCTTCAGAGTCGGAAGCTATCGACGCCCAGCTCCATACCTATCACTTGCTGGACTGGGTTTTTCTTCGCCATCTCTGGATATATACGGCAACGGCCATTTTTATATATTGGGTATGGAGCTCAAGGCTTCTTGGACAGGATTTTTATGCATTTACATGTCCGTCTGTTAACTGCAAAGCGGGCACCGAATCTTGCGTTTCCTTGTTAATTCCTTTCACTTTGTACTCACACCAGAAATCACCTCAAGGGCGCTTCTACTCTACAACAAGCAACTACGGGGTAAATAAATATTCTCCGCGTACCTTCTTTTCTTCTAGAAGTATCACACCCCAGCCGTCACCTGACCTTCGTCTAAAGCGAAACTTCAAGGTATGTCTCATCAAGGCATACCTCCTCGTCCATGGCTTTTTCTCACCCTCTCAGTCTGCCTTCTACTTATTGTACTATATCGCTTCACCCCCCCCCTCCCTCCCCGGGTGATTGGAAAGGTGCAGAAGAGCGATTAACCGGAAACCATCTTCGATTACCAATACTTTTTTCGTCCTTAGGATATGAATGTCCATGACTTATCCCAGAAGCAGTATGCGGGAAGATGAAGGGCTGTCGCCTCCGCAGTACCCGGGAGATGATACGCGTCCGACAAGTAGGAAGGAGCTTGCTGGGTGGTATAGCTATAGCTGGGCAGCTGAAGTTTTCACAGTATGTGCCATGGGTATGTACGACGCCGAGCAACGTATCCGACTGAATTTACCTCTGTCAGCTTTCTTTGTGGCTCGTCTAATCTCTGTCTACAACCTAGGCTCTTTCCTCCCTATTACGCTAGAGCAAATGGCTCGAGATCGCGGCGTCCTTCTTTCAGACAAAGTAACTCCATGTCAGGCAACTTGGAAAGCTCCGAAGCAGTTATCGCCACATGAGACATTGAGCCAAACCCTTATCAATGCATTGCGCTATGGTCGAGATGTACCAGGTGCAAGCCAGTGTGTTGTCTACATTTTTGGCGTAGAGGTTAATACTGCTAGCTTCGCCATGTATACATTCTCAGTGAGTGTCTTAGTCCAAGCCGTTCTGATAATATCAATGTCAGGTGCTGCAGACCATGGGACTTATCGAAAAGTCTTCTTGTTGACGTTCGCTCTCGTTGGCTCCATTTCCACAATGTCATTTCTCTCAGTTGTACCAAAGCTCTACCTCCTTGGGGCTCTTTTTGCAATTATAGCAAATACCTGTTTTGGAGCGTCCTTTGTACTCTTGAATTCGTTCCTACCGCTTTTAGTTCGCTACCATCCATCTTTACTTAGGGGCCGCAATGAAATATCCCGTCAGGGTGCAATGGGTGACGATACCTGGGGTAACACTTCCCACGATGTGAATAACGTCACAACTCCATTGCTTCGCTCCGCCCAAGTCGACAATGGAACAATTACAGAGAATGCAGCCCGTGTCTCTCTCGCAGATACATCGCTAGAGTTGGAACTCTCCACGAGAATATCTTCATATGGAATTGGAATTGGTTATATCGGTGCTGTCTTATTACAGATAGTTTGCATTCTGGTTGTCATCAGCACTCATCAAACGACGTTCTCATTGCGACTTGTCCTCTTTGTGATTGGACTGTGGTGGTTTGTTTTCACGATACCGGCAGCACTTTGGCTACGGCCCCGTCCCGGTCCACCACTATCGTGTGCTCAAGACGGAAAACAACACTCATGGCCTGGATATATCATTCATGCTTGGAAGTCACTGGGTCGTACTGTGATTCGGACACGACGCCTGAAAGATATCATGTTATTCCTTGCATCGTGGTTTCTTTTAAGCGATGGAATTGCCACTGTTAGTGGCACAGCCGTTCTTTTTGCTAAAACTCAGCTGGGCATGCAGCCTGCCGCATTGGGTATGATCAACGTTGTCGCAATGCTTGCTGGGGTATTTGGTGCCTTTTCCTGGAGTTATATATCTCGGCTGCTCAATCTTCGCGCATCACAGACTATCATCGCATGCATTATCTTGTTTGAACTTGTACCACTCTATGGCCTTCTTGGATTCATTCCAGCAATTAGAGATTTGGGATTTCTTGGCCTCCAGCAGCCATGGGAAATGTTCCCTCTCAGCATCGTGTACGGTCTGGTTATGGGTGGGCTATCTTCATATTGCCGAAGCTTTTTTGGGGAACTGATACCCCCTGGGTATGAAGCAGCCTTTTACGCCTTGTACGCTATCACCGACAAGGGCTCGAGCATCTTTGGCCCAGCTGTCGTTGGCATAGTCACAGACCGCTATGGGGAGATTAGGCCTGCATTTGTCTTCCTTGCTATTCTGATACTGCTCCCACTGCCGCTCATGCTCCTTGTGGATGTTGACCGCGGAAAAAGGGACGCGCTTGCATTGTCAGCAGAGTTGGAAGGTAGTCAAGAACTCAATGCGCCTACCTATGGAGCGGTGCCTTGTGATCGGAACGATAGTGAAAGCGCTGTAGTGCAGAGTGAGTGATGATTAAAAACATTAGCCCTTCTTACACCAGCATGTACTTGAATGTGATCGGGGTATCATGGGTCGAATAGACAAGAGGTTTGTGCTGTTGTTTCCGTTCCTACTTATCCCATTTCTGTCTCAGACTGCCAACAATAGCACAGGAGCACATTTATGGGCTGTCCTGCAACGTGGTTAGTATGCCGTAGGAGGACAGACGTGTAATATTTTGTCTCATCTCTAGCTAGGGCAGGGGGCAGGAACTGGAGGTCACGGTTTATAGAAACTGGCTACTGAATCAACACGAGAGGTGTTTTTGCGTGTGGTATCTCATGCAGAATACGTGTATATTACGATTAATCCGGAGTATGCGCATAATAAGTGGGATATGAAGCTACGGAGTCCGTTAGGAAATAATGGGCCGAGAAAAGGTAACCCTACCACTATCAGGTAGGTGTCACCTAGTAGTACCACTAGTAGTATTCATTCAACCCACCTGCCAACTGATGGTTGGTCGGCCATGGTTCAACGTAAGTTATAGCTTAATAGTATTTCTATGAGAAACCTATATACTGTAGAACATAGAGATACAATTCCTCGGAGAGAATGCGAAAGAAGAGTGGAAAGGAAGAAAGATAAAAAAAAACCCCCAAAGAAAAGAATAGGTATCTACTCGATAAACGGTTCTAGTACATATGGACATTTTCTCTTGGGATCCTATCCTTGACGCCTTATACTATTTTATACCTATAATTGATATATTGAAAATGCATCATTACTTCTGGCACAATAACATGCTCTAATATGTGATTTTATACACACTTGATACCCACCCCCCCCCCCCCCCCGGGGCCCACCCCATCTTCTCAATAAAACCCATTTCTTGAGTTATATATCAAATACAAACCAAACCAACACCTTCATTTGGCTATCTGATATGGAGAGAATATATGGAAACGCCGCTTTTCCTGGGACTGTGATTGACGAGTAGTATGAATGACCCATGATAAAGGAAGGCAGCAAAGAGGATAAATATCTCTTCAGTAGTTGATTAAATGGCACATTTACAGGATAAAAACATCTGTATCTGAGTGCATGTTGCATGTCAAAGCATTGCTAACTACTCTGTACAGTTACTACCTATAGACTTATGGTTGATCATTGCCCAGCTCAAATACAAGGTTTTTATAAATAAAAAATTATATATATAAGCATAGACACTTCTTATATAATGGTAAGTGTAAATGTAAGTTAAAAATTGTTTTCCTTGATACAAAAAGGTAACATTGGAACTACTTGGTCTTGGATATGTATGGACTCTGGTATATGTATACAATAATATAGTGAGCTAAAGTATATCCCCACTTCCAAGCATTCCACTCGTTACACCAGCAGCTGATGAATGGTAGTGATTTTCATTCCCTCCCTTAGGACACAAGGCACATACAGAGCTAGAAAGCAATAACTGTATGTCTCACTTGTCAATTAGCTAATACTTACTTCGTAGGCCAGCAGCAAACCAATATGTCCTGAAATCTCCTACGGATAATAACAATAAAAACACTATTTTAAAATCACCGGATCCATGGGTGAGAGGTTAGGTGAAATACTCAGAAGTGGCGTCCCCAGTATTGCCCAGCGGCCACTATTGAGGTGCCGCCGCACTATGGGGCGCTTCCCGACGCTAGTAGTTAGGGTGGTACCTGAACTTCTTACAGGTAGTCAGTCCCTTGCTGTGTGTCCATTCGAGGCGGGCCCCAACAGACCAGTCAGGTTGCCCAGACACCAGCTGACTGCAGAAAGAACAAACTGTCCTTAACTCCTTCCCATACAAAGCCCACTACTTAACTAGGCTTTACCTATTCACCTCCCACTCCTTCCCATCTTTTTCTTTTTAAACCCTCGTTGCATCTTGATTAATTAAACAATCCCCCTCTGTTCGTTGTCTTCTGACAGAGGAAGATTGGGAAGTGCAGACGTCACTTGCTGCTTTCTTTCAAAGGGTACTACTAGTATTCTCCATACCCTGCTGTCCCCATAGACAGTACAGCGCGTCATCCTTTGGATATTGTCACACTTGACAAATTCGCGACACCATGCGGACTTTCGCACCTTGGATCTTGAGCCTTCTAGGGGCTTCTGCTGTAGCTTCTGCTGCCGATGCGACTGCCGAAGCTCCCTCCGATGTGGTCTCGCTCACCGGGGACACATTCGAAACTTTCGTCAAGGAGCATGACCTAGTTTTGGCCGAGTTTTTTGCTCCCTGGTGTGGCCATTGCAAGGCTCTCGCTCCGAAATACGAGCAGGCCGCCACTGAGTTAAAGGAAAAGAACATTCCGCTGGTCAAGGTTGATTGCACCGAGGAAGAGGCTCTTTGTAGGGACCAAGGTGTTGAAGGTTACCCCACGCTGAAGATTTTCCGTGGCCTTGACGCTGTTAAGCCTTATCAGGGAGCTCGTCAGACCGAGGCGTAAGTGTCACCTGTTTGTTAGCCTTGCTCAAATAATATTGACGCTAGTATCATAGGATTGTTTCATACATGGTCAAGCAGTCACTACCTGCTGTGTCCCCTGTCACCCCAGAAAACCTCGAAGAGATCAAGACTATGGACAAGATTGTCGTTATTGGTTATATCGCGTCTGACGACCAGACTGCCAATGATATATTCACCACTTTTGCCGAGTCACAGAGAGACAACTACCTCTTCGCCGCCACAAGTGATGCATCGATCGCTAAGGCAGAAGGTGTTAAGCAACCTTCGATTGTTCTCTATAAAGACTTCGATGAAAAGAAAGCTACTTATGATGGAGAGATTGAACAGGATGCCCTCCTCAGTTGGGTCAAGACTGCCAGTACCCCCTTGGTGGGCGAGCTGGGCCCAGAGACTTACTCCGGATATATAACGGTATGTCACAAGACACAATCTCAATATCGCTTCACAACGTTTAGTAAATAATCATGAGTTTCTGACATGGGTTTGGTTAAGGCTGGCATTCCACTGGCGTACATTTTCGCCGAAACCAAAGAAGAGCGTGAGCAGTTCACCGAGGAGTTCAAGTCCATCGCCGAGAAACACAAGGGTTCCATCAATATTGTCACCATTGACGCCAAGTTGTACGGCGCTCATGCAGGCAATCTCAACCTTGACCCCTCCAAGTTCCCTGCATTCGCTATTCAAGACCCTGAAAAGAACGCCAAGTATCCTTATGACCAGTCGAAGGAAGTCAAGGCCAAGGATATCGGTAAATTCATCCAAGACGTTCTTGATGATAAAGTAGAGCCAAGCATTAAGTCTGAGGCTATTCCTGAGACTCAGGAAGGTCCGGTTACTGTTGTTGTCGCGCATTCCTATAAGGATCTCGTCCTTGACAACGAGAAGGACGTCCTTCTCGAATTTTATGCGCCATGGTGCGGACACTGCAAGGCGTAAGTTTTCCCCCTCTTTCTCTACAACGAATTATATCCACTCTCGCTTGCGAATACCCAATTAAACCTTGAATAGCCTTGCCCCGAAGTACGAGGAACTTGCAAGCCTTTACAAGGATATTCCTGAAGTTACCATCGCCAAAATTGACGCAACGGCCAACGATGTCCCCGACTCCATTACAGGATTTCCTACTATTAAGCTCTTCGCTGCCGGCGCCAAGGACTCCCCAGTTGAATATGAAGGCTCTCGCACGGTGGAGGATCTCGCCAACTTTGTCAAGGAGAATGGCAAGCACAAGGTCGATGCTCTTGAAGTTGATCCGAAGAAAGAACAGGAGAGTGGCGATGCCACCGAGACTCGGGCCGCTTCTGACGAGACCGAAACTCCTGCTGCTACTAGCGATGACAAGTCTGAGCATGATGAATTGTAAATTTCATTTGGCCTGATAGTTTGATCCATATTTATGTGAATTCTTGTATTCTACCAGCAGTTTGAGCAATCGCAGCTACTTCCGGCTTAGGAAACTGTTGTTCTATCCTACGCGCAAGCTTCTCGCGCGCTCGCAGCTCAGCCGTACTAAACCTGAACCTTCTTGGCTCAATTTTTGGGTAGATTTTTAAACCCCCCTCTTATACTTTGGAAAAGCTGGGGAAACAACTTGTCAGTTGTGTACCCTAACGCATGACTTTAAAGTTACCTTTAAAGACTGTAAATCACCGTAATGGGTCCGATACACTCTAGTTGAGTATAGTAACTCCTCATGCTATACTCGATAGGTTACTAGTTATCACCGTCTACTGAAGTTCTGGCACCGCTGAGCTGTGTTCCACTGTTCCTATCTTGCATGCCGGTTCTTAATGGCCAAGCCAGCTGTCCCGTACTCTCCATAACACCGGTGAGCATTGGGAAGGGCTCAAAGCTCACCCCTATGCATATTAGTTATTGGCATCAAGAGATTCCCTGTGTAATCTCTCTAGATATCGAGGGCTGCCTCAGAGAACGACATTCAGAAATGTTTAGGGGGAGGTAGCAAGATTGCCTCGCGATTGAAGTGTATAATGCAAGGCCTACGATCTACTATATAGCACGCCAAAGGGGGAAAAATGTTAAAAGCTTTAAAGGTGTAGATTACAATTCTAGTACATGTCGAAACCGAACATGTATGCACAAGAACTCCAAGCGACGCCGAGGAACGTTGATCATGACCTCACATAATTTGTATCCTGCTCCCAATAGGTAGAACAAAAGCACCAAAGCTGGCATCGTTTGAGTTAACTCCACACGTTTAGCTCGCTGTCTCTGCGGCTGCTAGAGCTTCGAGGGCATCGGTATCATCATCAAACTCATCTGTATTTTGGAGCTCCAAGGGCTGCGTGATCATGTCAGCCAACTCTGGGGCTCGAGATTCAGATCGCTTTGCAACAGAGTCTGCTAGTTTGTCAACGGAGGCGGAGGGGCTTTGAATAGTAGCGAGAGGGGTGGTAGTCTTTGTTTTCGAAGTCAGGCTCCAATCAATGGCCTCATCTGGACCGTAACGTTCAGCCAGCCACTCGTTACATTTTTTAAAATGTCCATTGGTGAACTAATTACAAATCTTTGTCAGTTGTACTCAGAGAGAAGGGTGGAGCCAATGCCACACAAAAGATATGAGGAGTTTATACTCACAAAGCCCCTGGATGCACTGAGTGGGCTAGGATGAACCGATTGAAGTACGTAATGCTTCTGTCGGTTAATACCTGCCACACGCTTCCCAGCGGGTGTACCCCATGCAAGAAAGACAACTCCGTGAGATCGCACTCTAGCTACAATGTCAATTGCTTTCTGTGTAAACCGTTCCCATCCTTTGTTTGAGTGACTAGCAGCTTGGTGTGCACGGACTGTTAGACAGGTATTAAGAAGCAATACTCCACGCTCAGCCCATGGTGTCAGAAGCCCTCCTTTGTTAGGTGGTCGTTGAAAGGACGGGTAGTCATTTTTGATACCTGTGTAGATATTGACTAGGGAGGGAGGAGCTGGAGTCGGAGGTCGAACAGAAAATGCTAAGCCATGAGCCTGGTTATGATTGTGATAGGGATCTTGTCCGACAATCACCACTTTCACCTTGTGAAGGGGCGTATGGCGAGACCTAGGGCAGCGTAAGTATACTTGTACCATCAGAAATGACCATACCGGCACTGTACCAGGAATATATTTCGTTCTCCGGCGGAAACATTTTGACTCCCGATTGCTTTTCTTTTTGGAGGAAACCTTTCAACGCTAGAAACTCAGGTGTCACCAATTCCTCTTTCAGCTGAGCCAGCCAACTCTCATCCAATGTGTCGATCTCAAGCTGTAGGAGCTTCCTCTGTTCCGGGGTCAACGACGCTACCCATCCTTGCTTATTGAAGCTGGACGAGCAAGACGTTGATTTAGGTTCAACTGTCTTCACCTTGGGAGGACCGAAGAAGGATGTGATACTACCATTCTTGGGCTTCTTCGCATCGACGGGTGAGGTAGTTAAATGACTAGCACTGCGCTTTTGGCCTGCTGGACTTGACATGTTGTGTGTGTGTGTGTGTGTGTGTGTGTGTGTGTTTGGGGGTTAGGGGGGCAATCGACTCGTCCTTAGGCCGTAGAAAACAGAGACCAATTGTGGCTGTGAAGTTGTACGGTAAGAATTGGAGAGCGCGATGACAACAATGGTGATGTCAATCGGATAAGAGAGTCATATAATACGAAACACCGTTGCATGCGCGCAGGATATAGAGCTGAAGTATGCTGGACTACTGATGGTTTAACCAACAATCTGGACGCAACGCGTCAAGAATCGCGTAGACTGACGCGTGACTATAATCTATTCTCGATATGGTAAAAGAGCCAACTAGCCCCGAGTGCGGAATTAGTCCACGGGCATTTTTACAGCAATACGGAGTATTGTACATTGTATTGGATTTGGATACATCCTTAAAAGTAAATACATTACTAGACTGGATCATCTCGAAAACCTACCTAACCAGAATCAGTGGCACTGGTACATAGTCGGGATTGATTAGATAGTACGACATCTACGGTAGATTCTCCGACACATACGGAGTACTCCGTCCTCCGTTAGTAACTAATTCGAGAATCTTTACGAAGTACTTGATTGAAGTCGTCCCATAGTTGGTACCACTAGTACGTACTACTAGGTACCGTGTATTCTGCGTCCCAAACCCAAGTATAGTGACTAACCTCTTTTGGATACTTGGTCTACACCCCGGCCGTGACGGGACTCAGTACTACGTAGTTGGTGGCTAGACTTTGACCTAAAATCAGTTCGAACCAATCATCGGAATGGAGAAAGCGCAATGGCTACTATTGCATATCATCATCGCTCTACTTGACGCACTACATGCCACTTCATAGAATCATTGTACGGAGTACTACCTATATTTTTGAAGTTCCTGATCTATGTCACTGGTACACAACCTTACGAAATGGAACTGACGTGGCTCGCTGACACACCCCAATCGCGGCGTCGCACCAGAGCCTTGAGGGCGTGTGCCCATTGCCAAAGAAGAAAGGTGCGTCTATGCGTGCATGGGTTTCATGGCATGTGAGGAAAGTCGATTGAAGTAGCAACTGGGCTCGACTAAATGTGTGAAAAGAAACGCTGTCGTCATTTAGGTACATGCAGCACCCAAGACCAACATCAACCTACCTGTCTGATCGAACAAAATGAGCCCGATGTTACAAAACACTCATCAATTAATCCACCGACAACTGGATTACAACTCAATCCAAGGAACTTTCACCCTATTTCTCCAGATTTCCACCGGACAGAGCGCTTTGTGGGAGATCTTAATCCGGAAGCCGTGATTCGGGAAAGACTGGACGTCTCATGTGAAAGTCAACTTCGAGACAGAATCGGACTCTGGATCAGCTCACCAGCTACATACAGCAATGCAGAAAGCAGAGAAACAGTTGCTGATGCAGATACTACTGCCCCAGGAAATCCATCTGAACCTCTCGGGCCACAATCTGTGGCAAAATTATTACACCAGCGGTACGCAAATGCCTTGAAAGCTTGTGAGCGCCTCCCTCTTTCGACACGAGATCGCTTGATTCCTATTTATTTCTCCAGGGTTAATCATATTTTACCACTTGTCAATAAGGATTCGTTCCTTCTTGCCTATTCTGAGGGGATGACATCAGCGTTTCTAGAGAGGGCTATATGCCTTGTTGCTGCGAAAGACCGAACGGCCTATCCTTGGCTTCGGCTGGCCACAAGTGGGCCTGTCATGACGCCACGCCAGTTCTGCTCTGAATTGTACAGAGGCCTTGTAGTCGCTCTCAATGAAGGGCTTGAAACTGACCGAGTTACTCGTATCCGCACTTTGGCGCTGATGTCCTTGCATTGTGAGGGCTATGAAGGGGCAGAAGCCGCCTCCATGCACCTTTGTCAGGCGATTCACCAGGCTCAGACGGTCGGCTTGCATCTTGACCGTCCTGGCCAAGTACCAGGGGACTCCTTAACAGGCCTTTTTTGGTGCTTGTGGACGTTAGACAAGATGCATGCTTGCATAGGCGGTCGTCCTGTTCTCTTCGCAGACCGGGACATTGGTATTGAGAAGCCCGGGTTAAAACCCTCCCATGCGAGGACTGCATTTGATGCTTGGTTTGCAATTTCCGATTTACTCGCCCATGTGATTTCATTCTATAGGCCAACTTCAGATCATACAGTAGGGTGGGAGGCCGGGTTTCCAACTTTCGAAGAAATTATGGGCGATAATGTTCGCGAGGATCTGGACTTTGTTACTCTTGGTGGGTACTAATTTTCATCAAACTTAGCTCTCTCGGCCAGCCCATTACTGTGTCTTTTCTTGCTCACTAAGTCAAATGAGAAACTAGGCTTCCTCGAGCTTTTTTACCATGCCGTTGCCATCCTTTCATGCAGATACAAGTTGACCGGTCGCACTGATGGCTCCAAACCTTCATATATACGGCAGGGTCTTTCTGCTATTCGAATACAATCCATCGTAGCCACCGAATGCTCCCAGGATCTCCCTCCAATTCCCATTGTTCCATATGCGCTCACACTATCTATGGGTGTGTCGTATCAGCAGTTTCGCTCGAGCAAGCTTATTACCCATTTCGATCGGGCCAAAGCTAGCTTGGAAGCTTGCTGTACACTTCTAGAAGCCTTAGGGATCTCCTGGTGTTCTGCAGAAGCAATGGCACGGCTAGGGCGAAAAGCCCTACACCAGATTGATGGGTTAAACCTTGGTATCCACAACCCTAGACAAGCTCACAGGCAGTCGCCGACGCCTGGCAGCACGCTCATTAACCCTACAAACGCACAAAGTGCTGCGCCGGTCTTACCGCTCTCATCTTATCAGCGCGATGACCATCCACTTGCTGACGTGTCTGCTACCCAACAAATTCCCTCACCTCACGGATCGTTGGTCCCTCCAGAGAATAACATGCAAGTTTATGAGACCGATGGGTTCGCCGATATTGACGTGCTTTTTGGTGACTTCTTAGATTTGTCTTTACCTACAAACTTCTGGGATCCGGTTTTCTTGCCCTGACCAGCAGCATAGGGGAACGTGATGTTACTTTGTAAGAAAAGTATGTGGGAAGGACTGCACCAATAGTGCCTGTCTTGGGAAGTGTTGCTGGGTGGACGATTTTACGATTTCTCATCCGCAGGAAAGCCTTTCGGATCAGAGGCAATGCCGATCGTCATTAACGACTGGGTCTAAGGCTTCCCTTGCTTTTCAGTGTTTCCCAGCGACAGGTGGTTGCCTATTCCGATACGAACTTCCCTTGCCTTATCTTGCCTTAAAAGACATTTTTGAAGAGGCTATCAAATCTTTTGTTAGTAGATGAATTCCAATGCCTGTACTTCATGCACCGTCCATGAAGTTCTCGGACGTCCATGATCGGTGATCCCGGTCGGCACTTCACCCAGTTCTAATACGAATCATGGTGCGGGTCGACGGCAGTTGACTAACTCTTCTTGGGGATAGGGTGTCCAGGAGCAGAGGTAGAAAGAGGGCTAATTGACTACCTCTGAGTCCTAACGATTCATGTTGCCACTAGATATTGTGCTTCATGATTCCCAGGGAGACAATCTTGAGCTTGAGTGGGGATCTTTTACATATAGAAAGTAACAACTGCATAAACAGTGATAATGTAGTCAAAATTATCGCTTCGCCTTTTCGTCCTTCGTTCATGTATATATTCTTTGCCTTTAATCACGGAAAGTTTCTAAGAATAAGCGATTTTTTGGCAGTATTACTATAGGTATGCATTTGTGTTTCTCATCACGGCTACCTATCCGACATTGTTCGATCTTCTCCCGCCTCTCTCACTCACTATGTACCGTCTCTCTTTTACCTAATGAAACTTATTTAACGGGTGGGAGATTCATGAACTACTGATGATAGTGATAAACAATGGTAATAATAAGTGCTTAATAAAAGTAGAGGTTTCTCTTTCGCATTGGTAAATGACACTAGGCAAAGAAACGATAAAAAGGGGAGAGAAAGGTTCCCATCTCAGTTTACGGCTGATCCTTATTACTCAAGAGTACATGTTCATTACATGGATCTCCTAGTTTGGCATTTCATAAAATTAGCTCTATAGCAGTCTACAAAAGGTTAGACTAGTATGTACCAAAGAATACTGCCGTGGTGCAAAGGCGTTTGATTGGGTCCTTCCCCTGAAATCCACCTCGTCCCCTCACCCCTGTGGGAACAGCTCTGGCAGGCTGGCAGCAGTGTCACAGCACATTATCCTCTCGTCTTTAAATCCCCACCTATTCATTGTTTTAATCTAATTTAATTTTTCTTTCTGCCTCTTCATTCTTTGATTCTGAGTTGCCACTGTTTAAAAGCACAATCTTCACATTGTCCCATGCCGTTTGACTTTTTATTTCCCACTTCATTACGCGGGTGAAGTATATGTTATCAGTTTGCACTAGTTCAATATCCAACTGTATTCGTCACATCTTGCATTGCATTCACCTAAGAAAACTGCGGAGAAAGTTGATTTGCACCCAGCTACTAGCCGGTGAGGTTTATTACTAGGGTTTATATATCTCAGCGTCTTTGGATTACACGCAGTGACCTGAGTAGTTCTTATACAATCTCTGGAGTCTGCTCTCTCTTCCTCTCTTCCCTCTCTTGCGATTGTTTCTGGTCGTGAAAGCACCGTTTTTGGCGACTACGATGCGCCCTGGAGCTTGAATGTGTGAATTTGACGTGGAAAATACGGCATATTACTCAATAGAGAAGTGGCCCAGTGTGCTACCTGTGGTATCATGTGGAGATAGAGATACACACATTTCTCCGGAGCCACCCGCGCTGAAAGAATAAAGAGTTTGGTGGATAATCGTGCTCAAGGAGTCCCTGCTGGACCCTAACCTAGCATTCATGGCTCTCATTTCCAAATCGCAACAGCAACGGACTTCCGCCACTGACGCAGAAATAAGGGCAAAACATAAGTCAGAATATAGCAAAGACATTAGTCGAGTACCGATCCATCCAATTTCTCAACTACAAGGACCTTTCGAGGAATCAATTGTTGAAGCTACCGAAAGCACTGGAAGCGAACGGTTGGTTGGGCTTGACGCACAATCCCGGCGTAGAGACCTGCTAGAGAGCATCGAATATAAACGACTGTGCGGACGAAAATGGCTCCAAAGGCCCGGAGAAAGGCAAGTAGTTAACACGCCTTCATAAAGCACAACCCTCTATCTTCTGGTCAACGCGCAAACTGACCAGTCTTAGGTATCATCCGATTTGGAAGCTTATCGCTCAAATATCCTTCGGCATCCATCTTCTAGTTAAGAGGCTCGCTAAGTCCGACTTTGAAGTTTTAAAAATACTTCAAAATCATGTGGATGAGTTGGATGGTTTTCTTGGAAGGTCAACAGAGGACTTTCTTTTGATTCAGGTCGATGTGCGCACACGAATTCAATACCTTAATCTTCCCCTTCAGAACTTGGTGGTCTTTGACGAGATGTTGCAAGACCGCAACTTCCGCCTAACCATGATTGACTATAATTTAAAGATCGAACATGCTATTGAACGATTCGCTGCCGCCATTGAAGACGCACTGAAAGATGTGCAGAAGGGAAAGGAGGCGATTGGGGTTTTGTGGCGGTATCTGAAACAGTCTGCAGAAGAATATGGACCACTGTCCAGTAATTTGTTAGCCATTTACAAAGCCATGCTAGCAAATACAGAGGGTTGGAATGTAGCATTCTCGAATCTCCGCCGTCAAGGGGTTGCGCTCCAATCCGCACTGTCTCAGCTGTGTCTGGCGATCACCGAATTGCAAAGGCGTGTAGGCATAGCGAGCAGAAAAGAGGCCGTAAGTACAAGACTGACCATTTTCCACTTTTACTTAGCCTTAAGTTAGATTTCTGACGAAGAGCAGGTGTCTTTGACACGGACTGCGACTGCACCGCCCCGAGACAGGTCAATCAGAGAACGACTATTCAAGAAGCGGGCATCGACCATACTCCCAGGCCTCTCGAGCTCAGAAAAGCCACTGCCAAGTGACCCGTTCTTAACAAATGTAATAGACGCCCGGCCTGAGGCGCCTCTATCTAAGCAGGTTGAATGCCTCAGGGTCACGCGAAAAAGTGCCCCGAATCTTCGAGCGTTGCATGGCTCTCAGAGCTACGAAGGGCATATCGCTATTTCAGATGGAGCGGAATGTGGGAATCTTGTCGCACATGGCTCTATTCCAACCACGCTTGTGCCGAGAATTCAAAGGAACTTGAGTAGGAGATTGTCGAAGGCTGTACCTACTAGTAAGAAGTTTAAAGGAGAAAATGCTGGAATAAAAGGATCTCGACCCGCTACTGCCCCTAGTAGGGGGTTGAGGTCCCGAAGCATTTCCTTGGAACAGTTGAAGGGCTTCTGGAGATTGAAGAAAGACCAGCAGTACGAGCAGCAAGATATAGTAGGGCCACCACCCATACCACTGCCAACTCGGCCTTACACTGCCCAAGGATCAGCGAAACGAGAAACTATGCTAAACCAGTTCTTGCATCATTTCAAGTCAGATAGGGTGATTGATGCTTGGGAGGACACAATTCAGAAAGAGAGCGCCGTCCGTCATCCTTCGCAGAGAAGGAAGGATGAGCCTTACAGCAAGTTTCGTGCGATATCAACAACGCCTGGGACGTCCGCAGAGCTTCAAACAAAGCTTTTTGAAAGCGACTTGGAGAGATCAATGTCCTGGTTTCAGGAACACCCATCACAGAACACATATTCGCTAAAACCAAGACGTGATGTTGCACCTAGAATCCACGTTGTTTCGGTCCATATGACACTAGGGGAAGACGAAGGATGCTGCGTCAACAATACCCACGATAACGATATAACAAAGACAGACACACAGTCGACCGTAACAGCCCTACCGTCTGTACCACCTCCATAAGTAGGCTGCATGAGTGTGAATCCCTGTCCTTGCAGCAGCTGACCTCCCATGTCAAACACCGAATGCTAGGGGATGCGACTTGGAGACCTTTTCAAGAGTGGGAGCGCTACGCTCTCAGCTGATTTGAGCACGACTAAAGACGTTACATTGTCAAAATAACCTATGTGATGCTGTTCTTTCCGAAAGGGCCGATATACTTTCTTCTTTCCTTCATTCTCAGATGTAGTATGTACGGGATGTTAACGAGCAGTCAACTTCAGATGTCTTGCGGTCAATGTCTGTTAGAGCATAGAATGGCGCAAACCGTACACTGAGTTATTTGGCATTACTTGTACAGCTATGTAATATAACAAGAGATCAGCCCTGCTGCTTTTTCAGACCAGATCTTATGGGAAAAGTCTTTTCTCAAACCATCAAAGTAGTACAAGAACGCCTAGAAAAAGCAAGAAATAAAGAAATCAAATTAGAGAAATGAAGAAATTCAGATCACAAAACTACAAAAATCCAACTAGCGAACCACGGGCATAGCAGGATAGCATGGGAAAAGCAGGACAGACCGAAGGTTACTTGCAGCGCTTCTCGACGATAGTCGGGCCATGTTCTTCGTATTCCTTCTTCGAAATCCACATTTGATGGAAAGTTCCCAAGCTAGCAAGGATACTTCCTCCAATCCAAGACCCGAATTTGCGCTCGGCCGTGTTGCCTGGCGCGGAGATCCTAACCCGTGGTCCTGGGTAAGTCTGCATAAGTTCTTGGTTGAGGCGGTCGGTGAAGCCATGGAGTAAGCTGGATGCACCCGTTACGACGACATTAGCTAATAAATGCGGGCGGATGTCAACGTCAACCCCGTTGAGTGCGTTCTTGATTAGCTCAGGCACAGTCTGAGCCTGTGTTGGAGCGGGGAATGGCGACTCCGTGTCTGGGATAGCAGCTTTTGCATCGAATAAGGACTCCACCACTCTATAGCGATCAAGACCGAATACTTGGTTGTAACCGTCTGGGAACTCGAATGGCCGTCCAGGGTTGCTTTTAGCCACTTCCTCGTTCGAGACCCCACTCGGGCCCGTTGCAGAGAGCTTGTTGGGTCCAGGCCACACCTGGACCACGCACTCTTTGAACTCGGAAAGGGTTCGCTCTTCAAGCAGAGTGCGGTATGAAGCGTCCGGTGCCTTTCCAGGTGGGAAAGTCTTGTACTTTGCCTGCGAAGGTTGACCTGCGTCGACAGCAGTTTTCGAGGAAATGAGGTAATGAGGGGTGATGGTAATAGGTTGTGGTGTGTTAGCCTTGAAAAGAGCGCGGATTTGTGATGAAATGTAGTCGCCGCCTAGAGGGGAATGCTGAACCCCACGTTTTAAAACCATCCCATCGTGCACTGGGGTTACGGAGATATTAGAAGCACCGACGTCAACAACAAGGGCAGAAGCTTTCCCGGATGCGAAGCTGAAGGAGCACTAAAGTGTCAGCAGCAGAGTATGCCGGACGGCTTAGGGCGAAGGGTAGGTACATACGCTGCCAGAACGCCGTTTTTTGCCAAATAGAAAGCCGGTGTTCCCCATTTTTCCATCGCGATCTCGATGGTCTTTTCACGCGCTTTTGTAGGGTTCCAGCCACATTCAGACATCAAGAGCGGACTGTCCGCGAGAGGCTTTTCCTCAGTTTCCACTCCCTCCATCTCTGTGGGAAGCTCTCCATCAGCAATATCGTTCAGACCATTTTGGAATGGATTTCCCGGTCTAGGGCCCGTGAGGCGCGACGTAAAAGAATACTCCCACACTTTCTCTGCCATGTCCCAATCCTCCACAATTCCATCTCGGCCCATTGGGTTGTGGACGGACAAGCTAGGGCGCGGGGTGACAAAGACGTCATCACTGAAGATCAGCCTGTCCTGTCCCTCGGAGGTGTATTTCCCATAGTATGTTGGGATCAGGGACTTCGGCGTGTCTTCGCCTGCAAAGCCGGCGCGCGTTGTCGAAAACCCAGGATCAAGTACGATAGCTGAAACCTCATCTGTACGTAGCGAGCTGTCAGTTTCTGCTCTGCTCCGAAAAGGATGTAATCTATGTGGTAGTATGCATATAGGAAAGCTCTTCACTGCACGATGCATTTTCGAGAGATGACATACCTCCACCGTATTCAGCAGTCGAAGGTGGAATGGATGGGTTCATGGCGGAATTAAAAGAGAAGCACGGCAATTCGAACAGTAGCGAAATGACCCAGCGGTTCGGCGACGACAGCTAGAGAGGGGTAAATAGTTCTGGGTAAGGCTAGCGCGGCAACTCTGTGATCAGGGAGGCTAAAAGCGTGGGTAGTGATGGAGGTGATTTATAGAGGGCGGGTGTGTTTTGCGGTGCGGGAACTAAACTTAAAAGGCCTGGGCGGGCGTACTTCATCACCTACACCACTCTGTACTGCTACGAAAGAGCTACGGGTTCACCTCTCATGTACGTACGTTTCTATAGCAGGGGACTTGTATTCTACTTGAATTCTCTCTTCTATCCACTGGACTGCCAGTCTGTTCTCTCCCTAGATAGATATCATACACCATATCTCCCTTGGAGTCACAACGATGATGGACACTAATCCTACCTCGAACCCGGAGACTCTCTTCCGACCGGTAAAGAGAAGAAAGTTCTTGCGACGTCGCCCTGAGGACACGCTAGAAGATTTCCGCATTGAAAATCGAAGGGATGACGGGGACTCGGATCCTACCACCCCCGCTCAGTCCCAAGCAGACAATGATACCGTGCACCCTACTGATCTTGCTCGCCTACGACGTCTTCATCGCTTTCGCAAGGGTGGCATTGGATTTTCTACTACCTCACGACAGTTGGCAAACAACGATAAACAAGCTATCGTATCTACGGAACCAGCGGAGGATCTCGAGGCGCAGAGAATCCAAGCTATGTGTGACCGATTTACAGCACATACTGGGCAGACGGTGGATGTTGACAGACATATGTACGATCTTGCATCATACCCTCTTCTGTGGCCCGTATTGTCTGTAATGGAGACTAACAAGATAAGGATGGCTTATATAGAGACCGAAATGGCTAAGCGACACCAGCACACTGTCCCGACAGATGATTCAGATGGCCCTTTGGTGGGCGAATCCGATTCTGCGCCGTCCACAACCGTCCTTCCTCAACGTGAACCAGCGTCTTTAGGTAAACTCCACGAGATTGATCTTGGCCAGGAGACCAAGCTACATAATATCGCACGGACGGAGGCAGCTACAAGAAAGTTAGCAAGAGACGATGAATATGAGCATCTCAATCATGGCGGCTCTTTCTTCAAAGCAGCTCCGATGGGAAAGGATGAGGGACTATGGCGTCGTCAGAAACGACGAACCAGTGAGGATGTGGAGAGAGACAGACTCGTAGAAGAAGTTCTGCGCGAAAGCAAACGTAAGCACTCCATCCCTTCCTGTGATCCCATCGGGCGTGGTCTAGCTCTAACAACTAAAATCACATTTCTTGTAGTTGATGTATATGAGGAACCAGATCATGAAACAGCGGCAGCAGGAGACGACCAAGCTGCTGATGACAGAGTCGCTGAACAGTTTCGAAGAGACTTCCTTGATGCCATTCAGTCACGTCGTCGGGTGACGCGAGTGAAAAACCCCAAGACCGCGAAAGCTGAGGCATCGCGGGGTCCTAAGCTGGGAGGCAGCCGGAGTGCTAGAGCGGCGATGCGGGAAATGCAAGAGAAGCAAGGACGTAAATGAATATTCACTACAACCTACCAGGCCCACTCATCGGGGGTCTTGGATAATCTCATCCTTACTATGACATACTTGTCGCTCGCGGCACCACCTTACATTATGGATATACTTCGGTGAGATTGGTGTTCCTGAGCGAGATCAAATTAGTGGACCTCGATATATCCCACTCGAGCAGAGACATCACCGTTCTTATCTCTGTATGGCGCATTTCCCCATTCCATGGAGATAAACGGGCGTGTGGAATCGTTTAATTACCGCCGTTTCTCTCTATCTCAGGTGTTTCTGCCATGCCATCCAGCGCCGGTAGGGAAGCCTTTCGGTTACCTATCCACGATAATGTTTCATGTTCCAAGTTGGGTGGTGTGGACACCTGAAGGGTCAACAACATTAGTCCCTCTGAAAGTTGGTGCCACCTTCCGTTCCGTTGTGCTCATAGAGGAAGCCTGCTAAGGTCGCCGGGGTGGGCGACGACTATTTTTCTATCTTTGAAGCAAAAACCCAACGTGCAACAGTATTGTTAATCTCGCTTACGTGAGTGAACTATATACGCTACAGTATTTTTTGTACATGTGTATTTCACTTTCTAGCGTTGTTACAGTTGTAGGACAATGCAAAATGGCGTTCAGCCAGAACCTTTAATTGACTATGAAGGGAGCTCAATATACATACATAGGTGCTACCGGGGAGGACGAAACAGCCGCATATTACCTTATACAATTGCTTAATATGTGAAGCTACTAGCTTACCTGCGGTGACTGCCTATCGAGTACTAGGACCTAATAGAGGCACTAGTTTACTGGTCTCCTGCCCGTAGGTAAGAGTAGTATTATGTTGGCCATAGATACCACCTATATATATCCGCAATATATACTCCGTACAACGCGACATAGGATTTCTAAGCCAATGTTTCGATGCTAAGAACCAGCTCTACCAGTTTCTTCTAGAGGTGGGGTTAAATCCTGAAGCCAGATGCTTATTTCAAGACTACCGAGCAAGTGACAGCTAGTGATTAGGAAATTTGTTCTTGTGGGATCTTCTATGATCGCTATATTCAACGATAGATTGCGGTTACCATCTTGATTTAGCACTAACTGCGTAGTAGTTTGGCCCGTCCTTGTAGCCTCGTATGCTGTGTGAGATTCAGGGAGCTAGACGGTGCAGGTGACGGAACTGTCCAGGAGCACAAAAGAATTAGGGAGCAAAATAGATAACAAACCCAATCGACACCAGTCTTTAGTTTACGGAGTATAATGGCGGGAAAGAGACTCGCTTAGCTGGGTAAGCTCTGTGGTATACATTTCAGTACAGAGCACGAGGTGTTTACAGTACTCATATCCAGTGCCAATGCCATCCATCCATACTTCAGAAGCTAACCTGACACATGCTAGCCCACTGACGCAGTTTGATTGCTTGGAGCTCCAGGCTCCAGCCCATCCCCCCCCACCTCAATCCGTTTGGCATCCCCTTCTAATTTATTTCTGAAGGAGAGAGGAATGGCAATGATGAATAATTGCATATGGGAATTAACTCTACAAACAAGATCATGTCCATCTAGTAGAGCCTTTTGAATTAAAAGCAGCGGCATTTCAGACTTTTGCTCTAAAGTTGTACCCCCTTTTACGCCAGGGAAAGAAGACAAAGAAAAAGAAAATCCTAGTACTCTATACAGAGTACAGACGATATATCGGTATTATTGACATCAGTAACGTTATCTGTGGCGTAGCCGGTCTCCTGTGGCGGGTGGTCAGTGGAAGTGTGCGCTGAGTAGTCGTGTGGGTAATTTTCATTTTCATTTTCCTTTTTTTTTTTTCTGTCTTTTCTTTCAAACTTCATTAAGGGCTCCTGTTTATCAACTTGTTAGTAGTACAGTACGGAGTATGGTTATAATGTATATATGTACATCATCTTGAGATCTGATCTCTCTGCTTCTCCCTCTCCTCTTTTTTGTTTTAATGTTTGAACTAAAAACTCCACTAATGTGTAACAAATACGCAGTAATGTATCATAAGTTATGGTAGAAGGTGAAGTTCTAGGTTATTTGAAAAATATCTATAAATGGATCATACAGATATGAAGATTTTTTAAAAAAAAAAGAATGGGAAAAGTCAGCTATCCGCGCGCTGGAAATGTTGGAATCTCTTTGACATAGTACGTACAAAAGCAGTACGTACTATGTAAAATTACCTTTATTTACCTTGAGTACTGTGATGCCAGCATATCAGTGGCCCCATAAAGAGGTCTAGAGTCTAGACGGCTCCAGACGGTGCCATTCTTGGGCCGTTCTGAGCCGGGCACTGGGCCAATCAATGGCCTTGGTGGGACAAATCTTGAGACAATTCAGGGGCAAGGTGTCGGAGTCTCGAACCCTACGACGAAGAACTAACCACTTGATGCTGCCCTGTTAATTATTATTAGGCATTCTCGGTACGGTAACGGGTACCACTTTTTACTAGTTAGTTCTGGTGCCAGCTATTCGGTAGGGAGATTGGCCCGCACTGTGCGTATACCTGTACTGTACCGATCCAGCCAGACACCCTGAAGATGGCTTCTCTTCTATCACTGATCGACTGATTGATTTGCATATCCTCCCCTCCTTCTACTCTCCTTCTCCATCATCGCTCGTTTGGCATACAAATCGTATTGCTAATTTTGCGCTGCTTCTTGTCTCTTTTCGTCTGTTTTGCCTCTCTTTCACTTCATACGCTCCCTTGCGACTCCTTTTTCTGAACTCACTCGCGAGCTGCTATTGTTTCTTACAATCCATTTTCCTTCACTCTTTCTCCTCATAGTCCATACAGCTCTTCCCTTCCCCTGCCGTGTCTTTTGAGGCCGAGGAAAGGTGAGCTACAATAGACGGAGTGAGCGAGAGGACTGAGTGGTCCTAACGCTTTCCTTGCGTATGCCTCTCTTTTGAAAGCCTCAACTTTTTTCGCTCAACCTTCCCCTCCTTCTCCCCAATCCTTTTCCCTGTCTTTTGATGCTCTTCATCTTCGCGTTGGGATTGCTTTCTTCAAAATAGTTCTATATACGATTGTTTCTATTCTACACGGGTTGACCCTGTGGTATTTCTGATTCTCGGCCGGTCCGGTTGCTATCAGCTCGATCACTTGGAGTTTGCACCATCTTTAATCATTTAATCGCCTTCAGAAATTCGTCTCGATCGCCTATCGAACCGAAGAACTTTCGAATTGGGATTCCGTGCTTGTGAGCAACCGACACCTGAACAACACGTTTGATGTTGGCACTTGAACTTAAGTATTAGAAAAGATTGTTCTTGCCGAAATGCGGGTTCCTATATCACATTTTACCTTAATTGCCTTGGGCCTGTCCCCCGTGCACGTCCTCGCAGCGGACACGCTTAGCACAAATGGCATTTCAACCTGTCTGACAGGCGCAGAAATACAAGTGCAAAAGTTGGACGTCACTTACACGCGTTCCACTAGAGTGGTAGTCTTCGATGTGGCCGGAACAAATGAAAAACAGCAGAACGTTACCGCATCTCTGTCGGTTTATGCATACGGCAATGAAATATATAGCAAGTCATTCGACCCTTGTGGCTCGGAGAATCATGTCGAGGAACTTTGTCCTGGTAAGTTTGATCAAAACGGAAACTCTTTTGCCTATGACACTGACTTATTTTTTCTCGATGAAGTCCCTTCCGGCGTCTTTCAAGCGACTGGTTCGCAAGAAATTCCAGAATCCTTTGCTAGCCAGATTCCCGCGATTGCTTTTGCCATACCCGATTTGGATGGGCAAGTAAAACTGGAGCTGAAGTCCAAGGATGATATCCACGAAGTTGCTTGCATTGAAACACAGTTGTCGAACGGAAAGTCGGCGCAAATGCCAAGCGTCACTTATGCAGCCGCCGGTGTAGCAGGTGCCGCTCTGGCAATGAGTGGTCTGTCTATCATAGGTGCTGCCGGTCATCCCGGGGCAGTCTCTTCTAGTCCGGGGTTTGGTGATGTCATGGGATGGTTCCATAGCATGGCTACAAACGGCATGCTCAGTGTCAACTACCCAACAGTGTATCGCAGCTTCACGAAGAATTTTGCCTTTAGCACCGGTTTAATCCCGTGGGGTCAAATGCAGCAGTCTATCGATAACTTCCGAAAGTCGACCGGCGGAAACCTCACAGAGAACAGTTACGACTTCCTTCGCAATGCTACACTCGAGTTTTCAAATGGCTCGTCGACGGACACAAGTTCTAAAGTCAAGCGAGGATTCAATTTAATTATAGGCGCTGCTGACTTGGGTATACGTGATGTTTCAACTTCTTATAGTGCGAATTCGACATCTGGCGAGGCTAGTGATGACACAGTCAAAAAGGTTGTCTCTGGTATAGAGGCTTGGGCGGAACAGCTTACCATCCCTCAAGCGAACATATTTATGACATGCCTGCTGATATTCGCTATTGTTATAGCTGCTATTACGGTGGGCATTTTACTGCTTAAAGTTATCCTTGAGTTATGGGCGTTGTATGGATCATTCCCTGCAAAGCTCACGAATTTTCGCAAGGACTACTGGGGTTTGTTGGCCAGGACTATTACCAACCTGATTCTTCTTCTCTATGGGATTTGGGTCTTGTATTGCGTCTACCAGCTCACCGGTGGAGATTCGTGGGCCGCGAAAGTATTGGCCGTTGTCACGCTTGTCATATTTACCGGTGTCCTGCTTTTTTTTGGTCTCCGAATCTGGTATGTGGCTCGTAAATATAAAGCATCTCAAGGTGATGCCTCTGGCTTGTACGAGGATACAGAGACCTGGCGGAAGTACAGTCTTTTCTACGACAACTACAAAAAGGATTACTGGTGGCTCTTCGTCCCTGCGATCGTGTACATGTTTGTCAAGGGTGTAATCATCGCTGCGGGCAATGGTCATGGCCTCGTTCAGTCCGCGGGTCAACTCATTGTTGAAGCTCTTATGCTAGCACTTCTGCTATGGTACCGGCCATATGTTGCAAAGTCGAGCCAGTGGATCAATATCAGCATCCAGGTGGTCCGTGTATTGTCCGTTGCTTGTGTGTTGATCTTTGTTGAGGAGCTTGGTCTTTCGCAGACTACCAAGACTGTGACGGGTATTGTCCTTATCGTTGTGCAATCCGCCCTCACAGGCATCTTGGCCATCCTCATTGCCGCTAACGCTATCATTCTTTGTGTCCGAGAAAACCCCCATGCGAAACGGAGAAGAGAAGCCAGTAAGTTGAAAGAGCTTTTTGGACTATTCGGTATGCTAACAACCGGCGTTTTACTCAGAAAAAATGAACCGTGATATCGATGATTTGACTCCTTTGGATGCGCGGGAGTCGCTTCTTATGGAGAATCCACCCCGAAAAGAGTACACAGAGATGAGCAAGTTTAATTTCACCGGCCCTTACGAACCCTATCGGGACCACTACGATTCGAAGTCACGATCAAGCCCTACAGGAAGCACAGACCGTTTGGTGGATCCTCCTGGCTATCATGAAAGTCAACATGGTCGAAGTCTCAGTCGAGAAAGCCGGCATACCCGTGATAGTCGTGGTTCCCCGGATGGTCGTAAACCTACCGCTCCAGGTTATGGCTTCGCCTATTGAGCCATTAGGTCATGGAAGCAATTCATGATACACCGCCTTCTGCAATATTCCTTATTCAATTCTTAACCATCTTTCTTTCACTCCCCACCCTCCATTTCCCTGTGTCTATAGAAAATTCTTCTTGCCAGACAACTGAATTTAGCGGATTTGATGTTACTCCTTCGCTGTATGTACCATGTTTGCCCCCACCCAATTTTCGCATATATACGCTTCAATACGTGTCGATATCAGCCTCACATTTTGTCACAACCAACCAATAATTGCATTACTCTTATAAGACACCCGAGCCTTAGTAAGACAATAACATTACATTAGGCATATCTCTAGTGATCTTCTATAGATAAATAGCTGGGCCTGCTTGTATTCGGACACAGACGAAGGATTAATTGTCAGCGTCAAAATAAAGGGAGATCCTGTAGCTGGCACACCTTCCAAGGCATGAACATACCAATGGTGCATTATAGTGAGGTGGACTTTATGGTAGTTTTAGTAACAAGTTGCGTCCTATAGTTTCATGAATTATAGCCTCCCTTCTATGTTATTTTTTTCATTTCTGTTTCTAATCCCAAGTGCATATTGGCTGTCCACTAACCGGCATAGATGGCATAGGCTCACATTACAATACCAAGTGTCCTCCATCTCTCGATATTGACAGCGACGATCTTACACTTGTTATTTCTCTTTACGTGTCTTCCTTTCTATTCTTTCGCTCTCTCTCCCCCTCTCTTTCTTTTTTTAGGGAAGGATTAAGCAGGCAGTCGACAGCATGTTCATAAAGGAGACAAGAGCAGCATCGTTGAATAAGTACATTAGACACATCACCAATTTCGGAAGACCCTTAGCTCAACACACGGCATCATGGTCTGCCGCCACTTACAAAAGCAAAAATTTGAAAAGAAGATCAGGTAACTGAGAAGTTGCTGCCGAATGGTTTAACCCCCACACAAAGAGGAAGGCCAGAATGTCAACATCCGAGTAGAAGAAGCGCATCAGTTTAGCCACGAGCATAAGGATGAAAGCCACGATGGCCTCCACGACCTCCACCTCGGTAATTGGCTCCAGGTTTTCCAGCATTTTTGGGCCCAGTTGGAGCGTTGGCTGGTGCGGCACTCTGAGGCTGCGGCGTCGGTCCTGAAACGGAGTTAGCAGTCGGATGGTATACGAGTATTTAACAAGCGGACGATTCGAATTCTACCAATACATACCACGTCCCATACTGCCAGCTCGATTCATGGCTTGCGGTCCCGTGGGGATGTTGGGCTGGGGTACTTCATCGTACATACCTTCCCAGGAAGTTGGACCGCCCTGTTGATAGGGAGAGAACGCCCGGTTTTCCATGGCCCGACGAGCCTGCTGCTGTTCATACTTTTGTTGTTCAAAAGCAATCTGCTCATGGGCGTTGTAGCCTGGGCCTCCCCGAGGTCCTGAATAATTTCCACTCATGCTCACGTTTCCGGGACTACTGCTCCCTATGTTGATAGCATTCCCCATCTGTCCTCCTTGACCTTGGTTTTGCATCTGCTGCATCTGCTGCATCATGGTGGAATTCATCATATTCTGCATTTGAGGCGTCTGACTTTGAGATGGAGGACTCATGCTTCCCTGTTGTTGACTATTGCCCATTTGCATCTGTTGCATCTGCTTCATCTGCATTTGTTGCATCATAGCTGGGTTCATTCCACCCATGCCCATTGCGCCCATGCCTTGACCCTGAGCGGCAACGGCCATCTGTTGCTGCATTAAAGCGAAATATTGCTGCATCCTTTGCCAATACTGCGCCATCATCTGTGGAGTCAAGCCACCAGGCATACCGGCCGGTCCTTGAGAGCCTTGTTGTTGAGAACCATCGCTGCCAATTTGAGCTCCCTCACGGAAACCGTCTCTACCACGGCGGTTCCTGCGATCCTCTTCATCCCGCAAATTACCACGTGGTTGAGCTTTCTTGACCTCAATAGGTTTACCCAGTATCTCTAAAGGACGCGATAGTGCCGCTTCAACGGCAGCTTCGCTGTCAAACGTCACAAAGCCAAAGCCGCGAGGCCGACCAGTGTCTTTATCAATCATCAAAGTAGCATCGACCACACGACCGAATTGCATAAAAAATTGTTTGAAGTCTTGCTCGTTAGCTTCTTGGCTGACGCCACCAACGAAGATTTTGCTTGTCTTTTCTTGTTCGTCACGAGGGATTGCACGCTTCGGATCGATCTTAAAACCATATAAGCCTCGCTTTGTCTCAGAACTTTAAGGATATGGGATGTATAACTCACGATTTTTCCATCCAAGTAATGCTCCTTGACCATGACAGTATTGACGGTCTTAGGGTCTCTAAAAGTTAAAAAACCAAAACCCCTAGAGCGCCCTGTAGCGCTGTCCCGCATCACGGTGCATTCCTGTACCTCTCCGAACTGGGAAAAGTAGTCCTTTAGAGATTCTAATCGCTAAGTTAGATTGCTGACGGCTGTGCGGGATTACTACCAACGGGTCTTGGAGGTACATACGGTCAGTTGTTTCCCAGTTGAGACCGCCAATAAACATCTTCCTATACAACGCAAGTAGTATTAGTATGAGTGTCTCAGTCTCAGTTACCAACAGTAAAGAGAGAGATAGATAGAAAAGACATAGGAGATGAGAGAAGGAAAAAGAAATAAACAAGAAGAAAGAGGCAAGCAGGGCTTCGATCTTGGCTGTTGGCAGGCTGGCTCTGTGCCCTCTGAGAACAAGGACAGCATTGTTGACGGACGGCTATTGCGATGTAAGAGCTTATGAACTGAGATTCGATACCATATTGACAGGCACTAACTTCACTCGAGAAGCGGAAGAAACCAATGGAAGCAACGCGTAGGGGAGCATTTCTTTTTCTTTTGTTTTGTCTCTTTCTGTCTGCTTTTTTTTTTTTTTTTTTTTTTTTTTTTCTCTTCTTCTTTCTTCATGGTCGCTTCAGGATGTTTCGTCAGTCTGTGACGTACACATACACTGACGGGGGCTGCGACTGGTTGGAAGGCTCATGGTGACAATCAACCTCTAGTCAATAATCCACTGGTTTACTAAGCGATCCAGTGGACTGCAGGTCAAACGTAAGACAATTCCTCGGGGTCTGGGAGGTATGCGGTGGTGATAGCAAAGGCCACAAGTTGAAGCATCTCAGGCGGAATAAGTCAATTGTTTCTCTTTCTCTCTTTTTCTTCTCTGACCAAGGAATCTCTGCCTGTCTAATAGTCCGAAGCTAGGTAAACTGTTCGCAACCACAAAGCCAAGGCACCTACTCTTGTTCTGTTCTCCTCTGCACTATCAAGATAACTCGACAAGAAGCTATATAGCATCAGCTATACTATAGTCGCTCGCGACAATGGCCCGTAGAGACAGGGGTTCGAAGTTTGTCTTTCCGCAATTGTCACATCGACGTTGTGCCGTTGATATGTATCCCCACTTTGTCCCTCAAGATGCCAGAGGTAGAATTTGTCCCCACCAGAATGCTCTCCATAGCTAAGCCTGACGAGGGTCTAAAGACTCTCTATCGAAGATTGGCCATATTCTTGTTTTCTCTAGCAAGTATGTTTGGTTTTCCATTGGAGAAAGACCTGAATGCAGGCCGAAGAATTTGATCACTTTCTCCACTGTACCAAGCAGTCACATGTGTATAAGCCCTCCCACGAACTTGCGATATCAGCATAGCCACCATCGCCTTCGCCAGCTCACTGGAGCTCATCCTTATACAGAGCGATAAAGTGATAAAAATAAGCAGAAAAGGGCACTGTGGGCCCTTCAATATGTCATCGCTTCCAAATGGCCAGAGAGTAATCCAAGGGCAAATCGTGTGACACAAGTAGATGGCCAAGCCAATACGAGCGTGCGTTCCAATCCTCAACAAGCATATAAAAACTTTAAAACATCCCTAGCAAAAGAAGCTATTACTTACCCATCTTCTTTGATCCCGGTTCCATGATGCTCCGTTTCCCCCGACATAGGAGTGATAGTATTGGCGAATCCAGAATCTAAATTGCCTGTGCCATGTTGGTGAGCTCCATCCTGTAGAAGCTGTTGGTGTACACCGCGGATGTCTTCCGTTTCGATATGGGAGGCTTCGGAGACATGAGTCGCAGGAAGGCCAGCCGACTGAGTCGGGAGGACCGAAGCTGTAGGCTCCGAAGTAATCGAAGCTTCAACGGTTGAAGTTGGTTGGGTCGCAGTCTCATCCGCATCGTACCTGTCAAGACATTAGACAAGTTCTTGTGGGATAAATTCCGGCAAAGTGAAGCACCATACAGATCTGCAAACAGGTCTTCTTCAACATCCTCTGGCTCGGTCATGGTGATTTAGTAATAAAAAGCAACGTAAGCGAAAAGCCGATTGGCTGCACTAGAATGAAGTCGATTGAATCAGTTCGATTAGGGATGGAGCAGAATCCTTAGTGGTGAAGCGAGATTCCTTCTCACTACCAATTAGCCGACAGAAGTGAGGAGAGGAAATATGAGGTGAATTGGGAAGTTTGGCAGGAGAGGGGTGAGAGAGGAACAATAGCAGAGCAAAAGGAAGGAAGAGGTGTGTGTGGTTTACGTCGGAGGTTGGCATGAGGAGAGAGAAAGAGTGACGGAGAGGAGTTAGTCAAGTTTAAGTTAGCCGCTGACCGCGCGAACCTGAGAGTCCGTAATAAATCCATTTCATTTCATTTCACCTACCTAGGTATTAATTTCTTCTCCATACATACAGTACACATACATAAGTTATGTACATACATACACACAGTACTAGCTACCTCAAAGGTCCCTAGGCAACTTACATACTATCTTAAAACATAAATTAGTTTTTGATTGCTTCTTCACCAACAATGTTCTTCTTCTTCTTCTTCTATTCATTACTAAGAAAGGGAAAAAAAAAAAAAAAAAAAAGAAAGCCTTTGTACATAGTATGAATTACCAACGAAGAATATGCCAATATCTAGCTATTTGTACAATGTGTTAATTCGTCTTGGCTTGGCTAGTCTCCTACTTACACTACTAAGGCTTAAAACAGCATCATGGTGCCACAAAGCACCCCGCAACTAATTAACCTCATGTCTCTCTTTCCTCCCCCCGCCCCCCTTCTTTTTTTACTTTCCCCCCATTCTGAATGACACTCCGCACACCAGTGGCGTCACGCAATGGCTACTAGAAAGCCCCAGCCGCAGGTAGGTGTATCTAGAGAATATTCCTCAAACCAATGCGGCAAAGAGCTAACCCGAACTACTTGTCTCACTGTTATAGGAGATGGTCCAACTTGGTTCGTACCTCATAGCCCCATGTTTCACCTCGTTCTAGCAGCTGATATAGCTCCCCGCTCCCAATGCATTAGACCGTACTGAGTATGTGCAACCCTACTGGTGCAAGATAACCCTGTTCAATTGGCTACGCACTCTACTGTGTCTCTCTTCTGCTACCAATTCCTTGCTAATCTCTCTTCAAAGGAGAACGGGGTCGCCCTTCTGGAAGGGAAGATCAGTTTCCCAGAACCACGGCCCCCCCAAACCCAATGATCAAAGTACCGTTGTTGGCTCTTCATATTCTCACGCAAATATCTTGAAGTGAGCTTTAGTTCGCCCATGTGTCTTAATTCTTAACAGCTCAATATACATTGGACTAACATAGTGTCTGGCAGAGGTATATCGCAACAACATACGCGCCCGCGGACACCGCCCCGATCATCGTCTACCAATCCTCAGAACTTCTCGCCATCCTCCCATCAGCCTGCATCATGGTCTGCCTCTCCTCGTAGATCGTACACCAGTATAATAAACCAAGGAGTCGATTCATGGAGTCGCGATCAAATGGAAGACGAAGAAGACGAGGAAGATGAAGACATTGTTTATGATGATGATGAGGACGAGTTTGGGCTTCCCAGCATTACTAGCATGCGGAAGAAGCCGAAGCAGAATGTCGACCCTCTCCCATCCCGGATTGTTGACCCAGGAGGTCGAATTGGAGGCAGTGCCTCGGCCCTTAGTGTTGGTCTAGGGAACAGTAGGCAGCGTGCCAACAGCTCGGATATTGCAGAGGAACGAGGTGTCCCTATGTACCCAACAGCTAGAAAGGGGGAAGGGAAAATACTTCGGCCTCAGTATAAAGATATTTTAAGAGGTAACGGATGCGATTTAAGCTGCCGAAGCTTACAGGTGGCTAACCCTCACTAGATCCTGCGAACGCTTTGAATCTTATTGACCATGCTCCGCCCCCCAAGAGTGCAACTCCAAAAGAAATGGACCAATACTCGAGCCGCATTTCGAGAATCAACAAGTTTAAACGCCTTTTGCAGACAAGCACGGTTCCTTTAACAGAATTAAGAAACCTGGCATGGTCAGGAGTCCCCGATGAAGTACGGGCAATGACCTGGCAACTTCTCCTAGGCTATCTCCCTACGAATTGTGAACGACGTATTTCGACTCTGGAAAGGAAGCGCAAGGAATATTTAGATGGCGTTCGCCAGGCTTTCGAGCGCGGCAGCACCACAGGTGCTGGTAACCCTACTGCTTCGACAACAGGGCGTGGCAGAGGGCTGGACGAGGCAATATGGCATCAAATCAGTATAGATGTCCCTCGCACTTGTCCACATATTCAACTCTACGGCTATGAGGCTACTCAACGCTCGCTAGAAAGGATTCTTTATGTTTGGGCCATTCGACACCCAGCCAGCGGCTATGTGCAAGGGATCAATGATCTCGCCACGCCTTTTTGGCAAGTTTTCCTAGGTGTCTATGTTACGGATCTCAATGTAGAAGAAGGGATGGATCCGGGTCAATTGCCCAAGAGCGTGCTGGACGCGGTCGAAGCGGATACATTCTGGTGTCTTACGAAGCTCCTTGACGGCATTCAGGACAATTATATATATGCTCAGCCTGGTATACACCGGCAGGTTAGAGCACTGCGTGATTTAACTATGCGCATTGACGCTACTCTCGCGAAACATTTGGAGAATGAAGGTGTTGAATTCATGCAATTTAGTTTCCGATGGATGAACTGCTTGCTCATGCGTGAAATGAGCGTCCAGAACACCATACGCATGTGGGATACGTACATGGTTCGCTACCCTAATCTTGTATATAGGCGAAACGTGCTAATTTTGTATTGAAGGCCGAGGAGCAGGGCTTTTCACGATTTCACCTTTATGTGTGTGCGGCCTTTCTAGTCAAATGGTCGGACCAGTTGGTAAAGATGGATTTCCAGGTAAGTGCATTAACTAAGGGCAATCATGATACGGAGGCCCGTGCTAAGTGAGAACAGGAAGTCATGATGTTTTTGCAAGCCCTCCCAACCAAAGACTGGACGGAGCAAGATATTGAACTCCTGTTGAGCGAAGCATTCATTTGGCAAAGCCTGTTTCAAGACTCTCGGGCTCATCTTCGTTCCACTGGTGACCCATCCCCCGATAATGGGTTGCAGTGAAGAAGTTGAGCTCTAATAAGCATACACTAAGCCCTTTACCCTGTGACAAAGAAAACCGTCTGGGTCCTTCCCCCCTGGGCATAAATACAGGCTGAACAGGAAGCCATTGTAGTGGAAAACCCACAACAACTCTTGAAAGGGTACCCGTCGCATAGGCTCGTACTTTCCTCTGCGAAGCTCGTAAATGTCTGCCGACCCCTGCTGCTTCCGGCTTCCTCGCGCATCTCAACCGCCTGTATGCGCGCGTGCTAAAGAGGAGGAAGGAGAAGAAGGGGGAGAAAAAAAGAGGAAAGGTGGGGGTGAGGAAGAAAGCGCATTTCCGCTTTCATCAAGCTCGGTGGTCCTGTCGGCTCCACTCTATCACCATCCCCGTGTTGCGTACGTTCTTTGTGTGTCCACCTCATGATCTGTAGATGGCCCAGCCTAGAGTAGGGTATCTGTTCTCATGCCCTATATCATGCCCCGCCATTGGTCTCTACTAGATCTGCCACTTGGGATTTCCCGAAAGGCTATGGAAGGTTGGGAACAAACTGGAACAACATTCGGGTTGACTGGGAGAGGGGAGGCCGCTTGAGGAATCTCATGCGTGCCGTCAGCAGGTGATCTACCCTGACTCATAGTGCACATTGAAGGTGTCTACTCTATAGCCTACCGACAGGCTTTGTGATGGGCAAAAGCCGTGGTGCGAAGAGTAGGCAACACAATGATTAGTCCGGCTATTTAGTTGGCGAGATGTTGGCGTGTGAGATCCTGCCAGTGCAACTAAGCCATTAGGCGCGCAAAGGAAGCACTGTTTAGACGTAGGACGTTCTAGGTGTATGGCACATGACTAATATAAGTATCGACCTACAAGACGAATTGGACTTGGAATATTGCAAGAATATAGCGCACGGTGCCCTGCTCCTACGACCTATGAATTCCACTAGTGTTCGAGGATCCATAGAGTAGTACGCAGTGGCAGGTCTTAGATATATGATACTGTAACTACGTTTGGTTAGGGTACTGCGATAAGATAAACACGGGAGCGGGACAATGTTCTTGCGCTCATTGCCTCTTGAAAGCATGAAACAACTTCCTGCTACCTCAGAATCTTGGTACACTTAAGCTTACTTAAAGTCGCCCAGTCTTGCTCCGTATCTTTGGTCAAGATGGCCTCCGGGCGGAAGGACTTTTTGAGCCAGCCGGCCCCCGAAAACTATGTTGCAGGTCTCGGTAGAGGTGCGACTGGCTTCACCACTCGTTCGGACCTAGGGCCTGCGCGTGAAGGTCCCACGCCGGAGCAGATTCAAGCAGCGCTCGCAAAGAGGGCACAGCTGCTTGGTGCAGCGCCTCCGACAGCATATGGCGCAGGGCGTGAGAAAGGTGGCAAAGAAGACAAGGCTGAGGAAGAAGAGGACGATGAACGTTTCCAGGATCCGGACAATGAAGTTGGGCTTTTCGCATACGGACAGTTCGATCAAGAAGATGACGAAGCAGACCGGATATACAGAGAGGTAGATGAGAAGATGGACAAGCGCCGGAAAGCAAGAAGGTTGGTACTCTCCCTTTCCCTCACTCCCCCCGTTCACCTCTTTGATGGTGCGATTTGTTCATCGGGTTCACCCCCGGTTGTCTGGATAGAAGACCGACTTGATTCCTTCGCCAACTATAGGGAAATCCGGGAACGTCAAGAACGAGAAGACTACGAACGGAAAAACCCGAAAATCCAACAACAGTTCGCCGATTTAAAGCGCTCATTGGCCTCCGTCTCCGAAGACGACTGGGCCAATCTCCCTGAAGTTGGAGATCTTACAGGCAAGAATAGAAGAGCGAAACAGAACCTCCGACAACGATTTTACGCAGTACCAGATAGTGTTCTCGCCAGTGCAAGAGACTCTACCCAATTCGAGACTACTGTTACAGATGACGGTGCTCATACCGACATTCAGGGGGAAGGAGTGGACGGGACAATCACCAATTTTGCGGATATCAGTGCTGCTCGTGACAAGGCCCTTAAAGTCAAGCTTGACCAAGCAGCTATAAGTTCATCTGGGGATTCGGCTTCTGGAAGTGCCACTAGCATTGACCCAAAGGGTTATCTCACGAGTCTCACGCAGTCCGAGCTAAAAGCTGGTGAAGTGGAGATAGGCGATATCAAACGAGTTCGCGTTTTGCTAGAATCTGTGACGAGGACTAATCCAAAGCACGCACCTGGGTGGATTGCACTTGCTCGTCTGGAGGAGCTTGCTGGTAGAATTGTGGCTGCTAGAAACTGCATCGCCAAGGGATGTGAGCTGTGTCCGAAAAGTGAAGACGCATGGCTTGAGAATATTCGACTCAATGAAGGTCATAATGCGAAGGTAATCGCTGCAAATGCCATTCAGAATAATGATCGCTCTACAAGACTCTGGATTGAGGCTATGAGGTTGGAATCTGAGCCTCGTGCAAAGAAAAACGTTCTGAGACAGGCCATTCTCCACATTCCTCAATCAGTTGTCATTTGGAAAGAAGCTGTCAACTTGGAAGAAGACCCTGTAGATGCACGCCTCCTTCTCGCAAAGGCAGTTGAAATGATACCATTGTCTGTGGAGTTGTGGCTTGCCCTTGCCCGGCTTGAGACACCTGAGAACGCCCAAAAGGTCTTGAACGCTGCTAGGAAAGCTGTCCCTACGAGCTACGAGATATGGATTGCTGCTTCACGACTGCAGGAGCAGATGGGGACATTCAATAAGGTGAATGTGATGAAGAGGGCTGTACAGTCCCTCGCCAGAGAGAACGCTATGCTTAAGAGGGAGGAGTGGATAGCAGAAGCTGAGAATTGTGAAGAGGAGGGAGCTATTCTTACTTGCGGGGCGATTATCCGGGAGACTTTAGGATGGGGTCTGGATGAAGACGATGATAGGAAAGACATCTGGATGGATGATGCAAAGGCCAGTATTGCCAGGGGCAAATACGAGACTGCGAGAGCCATCTATGCCTATGCGTTGCGCGTGTTTGTGAACCGCAGATCTATTTGGCTTGCAGCTGCAGACCTTGAACGTAATCATGGTACGAAGGAAGCGTTATGGCAAGTCCTTGAGAAGGCTGTGGAAGCTTGCCCACAGAGTGAAGAGCTATGGCTGCTCCTTGCGAAAGAGAAATGGCAAACTGGAGAAATCGATGAGGCCAGACGAGTACTGGGACGCGCTTTTAACCAGAATCCCAATAACGAGGATATTTGGCTTGCTGCTGTTAAGCTCGAGGCCGACGCCCGGCAAACAGACCAGGCTAGAGAGCTCCTTGCGACTGCTCGTCGGGAAGCCGGAACAGACCGTGTTTGGGTGAAAAGTGTCGCCTTTGAGCGACAACTGGGTAATGCAGATGAGGCGCTAGACCTAGTAAATCAGGGCCTTCAACTATACCCGAAGGCGGACAAGCTTTGGATGATGAAGGGTCAAATCTATGAATCCCAGAATAAGTACCCGCAAGCCCGGGAGGCGTATGGAACAGGTACTCGTGCGTGTTCCAGATCGGTTCCGTTGTGGCTGTTGGCTTCAAGACTGGAAGAAAAGGCTGGTGCTGTCGTCAAGGCTCGCTCTGTTCTTGACAGAGCTCGGCTTGCTGTTCCTAAGAGTGCTGAACTGTGGACAGAAAGTGTTCGTGTTGAACGGCGTGCAAACAATATCGCCCAAGCTAAGATCTTGATGGCAAAGGCATTGCAGGAAGTTCCAACATCTGGATTGTTATGGAGTGAGAGTATCTGGCATCTCGAACCGCGGGCACAACGCAAGGCTCGCAGCTTGGAGGCTATCAAGAAGGTTGATAATGACCCGATATTATTCATTACAGTGGCTAGGATTTTCTGGGGAGAGCGTCGACTGGAGAAAGCAATGACATGGTTTGAAAAGGCGATTGTGTCCGACAGCGATTTAGGGGACGGTTGGGCTTGGTATTACAAGTTCCTATTGCAGCATGGAACAGAGGAGAAGCGGGCAGATGTGGTATCGAAGTGCATCTCTACAGAGCCCAAACATGGCGAAGTCTGGCAATCGGTGGCTAAAAATCCTGCTAACGCGCACAAGTCGACCGAGGAGATTTTGAAGATGGTTGCCGAGCGACTTGTGTAGGTAATCAACACTCTTGCATAGTTTTATCCCACATTGGCTTGTAATCTATATACTTAAATGTTGTAAAGTTTTGGGGTTGGTTAGAGAAACGAGAGAATGTACCAGCGAGTCTTAGGATTAAGAATATGAGTAAACGGGTTCTGATAGGAGGAAACAGTAAAGACTAACATGTCTCTAGTGCCACATAATTCACCGAGACAAGAAAGATAGTGGTTAGATGGAACGAAGGGGGAATAGTATACGGAGTAAATGCGAGCAAGCCAGCAACAGTGTATGCGCAGTATGCCGAATTGCCTTCATGGCTCTCAGAGTATATATAGGTCACAACTGCCGTTCAGGTATACCGCAAAGAGACGGAAAAGAAATAGTAAACCAAGTAGTGGGTATCGAACGAGTTTGCCGCACATCCAGAAACCTTTGTCCTCTTCTTTCGTTTTTGTGTTTCTGATTTGAACCATAGTAGACGATGTATCTAACCAAAAATGGGGCCCTGTGGCGACTGTTTGAAGCATATACTATGCGCGTGGCACTCGAGAACTACCATGTCTGAGTTCTCGAGGAAGACCCATATGAACCCAGGTCCTCAAACGCGCCAAGCTGGAAAGGGAAAGAAGCTCAACGAGACCGAAGAGAAATAGAAGACGAATCGAACGCTTGAACTCCATGCCAAATAGAAGTAGACAATGTCACACCAGTAAGAAGTTCCCCTCATACTCCAAGTACGCCTTTAGATCCTACCAGGTCGAAATGCCACTGCTTTGGTCGCATAGGATCACAGACTGACAATAAGTCATAGAGAACACAAAAAGGAAGGGAGAATCAAAGAGGAAGAGGAGGTCCGGAATTATAATGAAAAACATGATGGAAAGAAAGCGAGGAAGAAAGAAGGAGAAGAAGGATCAAGAGGCCATGGATAAGCACTCGTCCAATAAAGACCCGAGCTGTTCTCGGTCTGCCATTGTGGCACCTTCCCATACAATCTCCCCATCATCATCAACCTCCATTGTATCCGCCGACTTATTTAGCTTCATACTATCCTTGGGAATATCCGCCACATCGTCAGCTCGGTCTTGCTTGTCCGTTTCAAGCTCATCCTCAAGGTAACCGCCCATTATTTGATCCACAATCAGTGGCATATGACTGAGAACTCCCCCACCAAGCTCTAAAGCCAAACGGAGGTCTCTGACCCCGAGGGGCTTTCTAATACTTGCTTCTTTGGCCTCGACAGGTAACAAACCCGTTGCGCCATCTTTCACAATCTCCCCGCGTGTGAAAGCCAATTCTTCCCTTTCAAGCTGCTGACGATACTTGCGCATCATCATACCATTGATAGTGCCAGATGGTCCGTTAGACCTCGTACGGGAGAATACGACAGATAAAACTTCCTTCACAAAAGTTTCCGTGGCAATGGCCATGAACTCAGCGCAGGGTAGTCCCGCGCCACTGACAATTGACTCTTCGTAGCATATAGGGATCATGCGAGCATGAATAGATTCCGCATCTGGGAACTCACCAGTCTCTGACGCCAGAGGTTGCGCATAGCGTTTTCGAATCTCCAACTCCCAATCTACCGCCAAGCAGTGTGGTAAGCATACCTAGACACTTAACTGAACAAGGAATTTATTGCACCTACTTGTTTTATTCAGACCGCCTGCACTTGCCGGTACTTGGCTGGGCAGCTTTATTTGTTTCGCCAGATGATATTCCTCTAACTCATTAGGTGTAGTTTCAACGGAGTCATGCTGATCGAGACCATTGTTAGAATGGATTGCGCACTATAATGGTCCTCTATAACTTTGTAATCGTACCTCAGGAATTGCTTTTATTCGTCGACGATCTCTAGGAGGAAGCTGCATGACCTCCGTCTTTAGCCTCTGCTCCGCTGCATCCCCTGAGGTCGGCTTCGAGACCACCGACGGTTTGTCGTTCGCCGACACCCAACTTGCAACCCCATGATCCGGAAGGTCCCTTGTGAGGTTCCCAATGATTGCGCATATGAAATTATTATGGAGGTGCTCAGTTTTCTGGTCGGCGCAAATTATATGATCGACGCGAGACGAAAGTTCGTTCTGGTTCAATTGTCCTGTGATAGGGAAGACCGACGTTAGTTTATCCTTCAAAAAGTAATATATGTTAAGAACAGCAAAGAGCGAGGAGATAAGGAAAAGCAAAAAAAAAAAAAAAAAAGGAGAAGAACTGGAAGGACCGGGCCATTTCTGCTATGCATTCGTACCTAAAAGGAAGAGAGTAGTGGCCTCCTTGTACTCGGACCAACTGTCGCCGATAGCGGCTTTTAGCTCCGTATAGATAGGTTCAAGATCCAGTCGCGGGACAGATATCAGCGCCTTAGTAGACTTCGAAGTCGTTGAGGTGCTAGGGGTCGCATTTTTTGAGGGAGTTATTGCGGTCGAAGCAGACTCAGTCCGACTCAGAGCGGCCGGATCGATCTGCATGGTTGCGAGGCTCGCAGAAGCGCGACGGGCTGCGCGAAGCCGGGGTGGCGGGGGGGACTAGACCTTCATGAAGCAGAATACATCCAGAGAAACCCGAAAGACAGTTTAAGATTAGTAGAAGGCGAAAGCATGCGAAGAACGAGGGGATCGCGATAGGAAGGGTAGTGGGTCGATGAGCGAAGTGATGGAAGGAGGTTGAAGTTGATAAAATGCTAGGGTTGGATTTCTTTTCCCCGCCAAAAAAGAGGCACGAAAGTCACTAGATACTCCCAATGAATGAAGCAATATAAAGACTACAAGAAAGGACTACTTGGCTTCTTAATGTTTATCAATATATTTAAAGATTATTATATATTTCTACATGTGCTTCGTTATGTGAAGGAACGCAGTCAGTTTTAAGGGGGGGAAGAGCCTAATCATATAGCTTCACAATATCTTCGTCGAGTACTCCAAACAACCAGCTGATTTCCGCCATGATCCCCTCGATCTCTATCGATAATTGACCAGTTACTAAGACTACAGATGAATTAGTAAATATTGTATGACCAGTTCATGCCATACCCTTCAAATAACATGGATTAAAAGCACAAATCGCGGCATAGTCTCGACTTACTATAAGCATACAACAACGCATAGTCCTCGTCTGTAGACAGGCGTGATGCTCCATGATCCTTGCGATAGTGGAAAAGGCGGGCAAGAAGCCGATCTCGGGCATGCTCAATGCTGGGAAGGACGTCGCTCAGCGGGTACTCGAGTTTCATAGAGGAGGCCATTACTATACTTGCGGTCAGAATTGCTCGCCTTCGTTGATCCCCTACACTCACCTGACAATAGATGGCTGATGCGCGACGACAATTGCTGTCTTTCCTTGTCGGTATATTGGAGAATACTAAGCTCGCCTTCGGATGCCGTCATATTTTTATCAAGCTCAATATTGATCGCAAGAAAAGCATCTACCATACTCCTTGTGCGGCGGAGAATGTTACTGTATGCCAAATCAGGGAATGGGCTTTTCAGCTCAAATTCGGAGCGGGCGGACGCCTGAAGAGACTCCAAGCGCGAAAGGAATCGTTCAATCTCCAATTTCTCCCTTGGGCTCATGAAAACCGAGTTATCTGTGTTGCTAGTCATGGTAGACAGTGGGCCGCGTTTCCAGAGCAGACTCATTCGAAGCCATAAGAGACTTAGACCATCTTTCAATCTCTTCCTCGCGCTGATAGGCCAAATCACTCGTGTGATGATAATACCCCAGATACAGCCAGACAGAACAGATGCAACACGATGAAGAGCAATCTCAGTTATAATCGGACTTTCGCCCCCTTCGTCCTGGTCATCGTTCCCTTCCTTCTGGCTGAGGGAGTACGCGTACAATACCGAGAGGTTGTAAGTAAGCATAATGAAGCGGCCCATCGGACCCTGCCCTTTGACTATTATGAGATACGACGTCCACGTAGCCATGAGTAGCCCCAGAGATGCGAGGCCAAACACGTTCCCACCTGTCACATACCACGACACGACGGCACAGAGTGCCCCTAAGCAGGTACCCAAGAAACGGGCATAACCGGTGGTGTTTGAAGCACCGATGGTCATCGAACAAACTAGCATGTACGACAAAAGACCCCACTCGCCTCTCCAGTGAGAGTAAAACGGTCTTGTGGACGGGAGAAATGATGGCAAAGCATAGAGTGCCGCACCTGTACCTACTTTGATAGCAAACTTGGTGTCATCCCGTCGAAAGATCTTGAGTGACTTCCAGATACGATAACCGAAGCTCTTTTCTCCCGACACGTTTCCCGGATGGAGGGATGATAACAATTGCTTACGGTGCGGCTCAGCGTTGCCGACTACCAATTGAGGTTCAACACTACCTTGTACGAAACCTGCTTCAACCAATGGCCGCTCTGGAGGCCAGTCAGCATATTTTTTAACCGTTTAGGCCCATGTCAGCCGAGACAACATACCGGTATCCTTTGCTCTTACCCAAGCATTTCGTCGACCCCAAAACCTCAGCCAGTTCCAGGACCTGCCATCGGGCCTCTCCTCAGCTTCAAGTTGCAACTCATCAAGGATTGCTAACAGCTCCTTTAGCTGCTCACCGAACTCCAGAAGCGAAAAACTAAAATGGCCACAACTGGCTGCAACTTCCTCAAGATCCGCTTCAACTTCCAAGGTCTGGATGTTTAAGACATCCTTCTGTCGATATATCGTCTTCAACGCTTCTTCTCGGGATCCTCGATAGAGATCAAGTGCCCGGTCAAGACTGGTGCGGAACCTACTATTGATTGCGACTTTGTAATCCGGTGCAGGTCTGAAAGGAATCTCCTTGAAGATTTCTTTCAAAGTGAATGCAAGTGATCGCTATTGATGATTAGTGTTTATCAACATATAGTGGTTTTTGGTGCCTCGTTACCATCGAAGGCCCTAAATGACCGATAAATAGTGCGAAGATATCCGCAGGAAGAAGAACGTGATCAGTTTCTGAGTCAGAAATGTCTCTTTCTGGACTTGAATTAGGCCTGTCTCTTCCCATATCTGAGACCTCTTCTTCCAGCCTCTCATCTATCGGCTCCAAAATTGGTCGCTCCTCATGTAGTGACCATGGACTAGGTAATGATTCTCGGTGAATCCCATTTGTAACTGCTGCTTCGCTATTGTACTGCACTGGCCTGGAAAGTTTGGTTTGCTTTAGCAACTGAAACTGCAGGAGAGCCGCACTGCGCAAGCCGCCCATGTTATGAGTGATATCTTGTACCCAGCGTACAAGTTTTTTCTCCAGCCTGTATTGTCTCTCTGTACCTGCAACAAAATGCTCCAGTTTCGCTTCTCTTACTAGTCTGTCAAGCTGGCTGTATGCCTGCTTATGGCGCGCAGCTGCACTTAGGTATTCTTCAGTTTGAAGCTCCTCTTCAGATCCAGTGAGGAAGCTCTCGGTAATCAAGGCTAGCATCGTTGCTAGCGTCTCGGTGACAGTAGTGAGGTTTGACCGTAGCTTTTTCCGCGCAGATATTGGAAATATCATGAACGACACAGCCATGGCCGCAGCTACACCCATCACGACCATTTTCAAAACCTGAAAAATTTTAGCAAACGACAAATCTCCATTCTGTACTGCGCCTTCTTTAGTCAAGACGGTAATGGACGACAGCGAAGCAAGAGAGCAGGCGACGTTCACAAGGGGGTCGCCCAGTCTTTGTTTTGTCCATCCAATAAATCCTAAACCGCCTCCACAGAAGACTATAAGAACTACAGCATGACCGAGTGGGAGTAAGTCAAGAGTGTCCTGAAAAAACCTAGAGACACACATGCTTGTCAAAGAGATAAAGGCGGCATAGAGAAACGCTAGGAAGGCACAAATTGATGCCTTGTACATGCTCCCTTGAGACCTTGCTGGGTGGAAGTAGACTGTAACGGTGGCCACAACATGCTTGCCGTCTTGATGGCCTAGCCACGAAGCAATTGCTGGCACGAAAGTTGCAAGCGACCCCAATAAGTAGGCTAGGCTGCATTTCAGGACCCCAGTTCCTAGCTCAGTAGAAATAACTTGATGTATCCAAAGTTTTGTTTCTCGCACCTTTCTCCATAAGCGTGAAGGTATCCCTTCACGGTCCACGGAATATTGTCCGGAGAGTAGCCCGCGGCGTTCTTCGTCATTGTGGCCATTTGATTCGGAATGAGGGCTTCGTAGAGTAACCAGACCTCTCAAGCGTTGACCGGTTTTCGGTAAGACAAACGTCGCCTGCCGCAGCTTTGTATCAAACTTATGGTTAGCAACGGTGGCTCGTCCTCTTTCTCTTTTCCTTGAACACCTTAACCAGAGAAAATCTGCCATGGTACCTTCTTCGGTCGCAAAAAGCGACGGGAACTACTCGACGCATCCCCAGACAGAGACATGTTATCATCTCATTTCCCCCCCTTCTTCTTGCCGTCTTGCAGGCGCGTAGAAGACGAAGAGTTGTCAAAGCGGAGCTCGCGGGCGCTTGACGTACACAGTAGTTGGTTGTATACGGCGATCATTGCTTCTTCTATCCGCTTTTGATCACCCGCCATTTTATCACCACGGCCTTGGTGAATTGGGAACACGCATCATTAGGCGAAACTACAACATCCTAAGAACTGTAATGGAGTACTTCGTTGTATGTATGTACACTTCAAGATTCGAGAGAAAAGATAGTGAAATAAGGAAGAGGCTGCGCAGATATGACCTTTCACTCATCGATACGTATACTATGATCGCTGCTGCCCCAAAGTCCATTTCACTTTACTCTATTCCAAACCTTCTACTTTCCACAACTTGACTGCTGCATCTGCACCAGCCGATGCAATCTTCGACCCCGACACCCAAGCTACACCGTTAACACCTTCTTTGTGAGCATTAGTAGCTTGGAGCCATTCTCCGGGATTGGCCAAGTTCCACACGAATATATTGGTGTCCAATGCTCCGCTCACAACGTGTGTACCATTTTCATTCCATGCAATGGAAGTGATCCGCGAAGTATGTGCCGTCCAACGGTCTGTAACTAGAGTGGCATCGGCGACGTTGTAAACAAGAACGCGACCACGTGAATCGCCAACAGCTAGCAGGGAGCCGTTCGGCGAGAAAGCCAATGCAGACACGGGATTCCGAGAAGCTTTAATATCCGTCTTAGGAATCAAAGTAGCGCCCGAGATTTCGCAGATTTGAACAGTTGAATCATCGCCGCCGATAGCTGCCGTGTTTCCATGTGCTGCCACAGTAGTTATGGGAAACTTAGATTTGAAGTCGCCGATCTTCTGGCCGTCTTTGTAGATCTCAACACTCTCCGAGGTCCCTACCAATACCGCTGCAGCTGCAGCGATACCCTTAGGTTGTCCAGATAACTTGGAAGAGCTTCCGGTATACGTTTTAGTCCCAACGTCCATAGATCTAATGGTGTCGTCCCAGGCCACGCTGTAGATTCTACCATTGCCTTCCTGCATCGGCGCAAGGCCTGCGATGTACGCCGAGTGACTTTCGCCGTCCACCTCCGCCGCAGTTCCAGTGGGCACATCCCAGCTGCAGACTCTGCCGTCGAAACTGCCAGTCCACAGTGTGCCATTGTCGCTACCATGGTGGGACTGTGTCAAGGAGGTAATGTTTTTCTGGTGGCCTTGGATGACTTGTCTAGGCTCAGGAGTACCTTCAGCGAGGTAATTCAGATTGCCACCTAGTGACAAACTGATAAGTAGATTGTCACTTCTTCCCGGGGGCCAAACCACGCCGACCTGCTGGTCATTGACATCTGTACTTCCCTCCCCTCCAATGTACCATGTTTGTGAAACTTTACCGGCTTCAACATCCCATACCTTGACAGTTTTGTCGGCACTCGCAGTTACAAACTTCCGAGAGTCCTTGGACCATGAAACACTGAAAATACTACCCTTATGCTCGCCTTCCCCAATCTGGCCCCTTGGTTCTCCCGTCTTGCCATCATAGAGCCAGATTCTCCGGTCAGCACCAACGCTAACCAATGTTGAGCCATCTGGACTGAAGCCGACGCCATAAATATAGTTAGTGTGTTTGTCACGGATGCCCGTATTGAATTTGAATGGTGCCCCATGGTAGAAGACTAAATTCTTGTCATCACCAGCAGCGGCAGCTCGCAGAGGCCGCTGTTGCCTAATTGAAACGGAGTTAATCTGCTGGGTGTGGCCATAGATTTCCCCGACAGTATTTCCGCTATCCCAAGTAATGCAGTGGCCATATCGTTGTTTGCCGTCACCTACGGCGATTATACGCTGGGAATCCCCATCCCATGCGAGATCATTGATCCTGCCATTGACAATACTGTATTCTCCCTTCGTATGCCCTTCGCCGACGCAGTCCCAGACTCGAACTAAACCTGTTACATCACCGCTAGCGACGTAGAATCCAGATGGTGAGAACCGTGCGACCGTAGTGTGCGCCTTATGTTCGGTGTACTGCCTCGCGATAGCGGGGTCGTCGATTGAACGCAAGAATATGGATTTATTGGCCTTAAACCTCAATTTCGGTTAGTCAAGATGTTCCAATATCTCTTGAAGAAAAACAATAGGTCGCCTTGTGTTTACCGCATAAGCAAGTCGTTCGCCTTTGGCATCAGATGAGAGATGAGTGGGCTGACCCCTGGTGGTAGAAGGACTGGCCGCCCAAATGAAGTCTGAAACACGTTAGTTATCCATGATCGCATGGGAAAAGGGTGACTAAGGTCTTGACCGTTTGTAATTGACATGACTGTACTAACAGACAATATGAGCAGTGAAAGGAAGGGGGGGGCAATCCGGATTTAGCAGAAGGTAAAGCGGAGCGCGGGCGATGTTGACAGCCATGGATGTCTCCTCCGGTTGACGTATTTATCTCGGTGGGGAACGTGAGCCACAGACGGGACAACTCGTTCCTTGTCTTATGTCCAAGCAACCCTCGTGGTTAAGAATGTGTACAGCAATAGTAGATTGTCCTCAGAGAGTAAAGACTCATCCGATGAAACTTTTGGTGGTTAAATTACATGTCCAAACCCAATTTCCAATGATGACTATATTTGAATGTAGAAGTACAGTGTCTGGCTCCGAAGGTGCCCGACTTCGAGATATTAAGCAGCAGGAATCCAAGAAAAGGCATAGGCATTCCTCCATAGATTCTGCATACAGGTTCCCCGTTCGCATGGTCTCAGTTGCTTTAGAATATGCTGCTTCCGTCTACCTTCGCCTTCAGTTCCGCCGCCAGGATCTCTGGATGTCTATGGACACTAGGCATCAGACCAAGACCAATAGCCCTTCGGATAGCCTTTGCAATTTTCCGTTGGTTGACAGGTCGTAGACCAGTTGTATTTCTATGCTTTATACGTCCCATCGGGGTGATATACTCAGACATGATCGAGAAGTTCTGCGTTAACGTAAAAAGAGTTAACAATCACTGGGGTGCCCGAGCCAACGATAAAAAAAATCGTCCATTTGAAAACCGCACATACCTTGTACAAGTCTAGCGGATTCATGTTCAAAGAATCAAAAGCATCTGTGGCTGGGCTATAGCGCTTCCTCCACTTCTTCATCTCGGCAGCACTGAGATCATGAGGTGTGTAGATATCGCCTGCTCGCCAATCACGAGTTTGGTATTTCTCTAAGATTCGACTCTCTCCTTGGGTCTTTTGGTCTTCGATGAACTTTTGGCGGTTTGGTACACGACGGCGGCTGAATACTCTTGGCCCTATTTTCGGGACGGTCAGTGCCGGTCGGTCCTGGTCGAAGTAATGTCTCGAGAAGTACTCGATTCTGCTGGAAACACGGGTGGCTACATTGTTTTGATATTCACGTACTTTGATTAGCGCTGGCAGCACGCTGATAAGCAGCGGCATCTGTGGCGAGAGTCGAATTCGACCGACCTGCAACCATGGAGCTCATAGTCGACCCGAAGGTGCGCAATGGAGATGACCAAGACAAGAGATGAGCAGCCATAATTGAGAACTGACTGACGACCTCGGTTCTAAAAAGAAATTGAGTAGCGTCAATAACAGCCTGCAGGCATTCAAAGGTGGATGGGTTAGGTTGGGAGTCGCAGAGTGGAGCGCATAAATTATCAGTGGACTCGTTGAATTTAATATTTAAATCTTGTTGGCGCGCTAAGAGCCGCAGGGAAACCTCCGCGGCAACTCTAGAACTCCGTCTCACATCTTTTTCTATACTTTCTAATGCTCCCCCTGTTACCCATTGTATGTCAATTTTCGACACTTCGGCACTCCTGAAGCATGCTGCATATTAGATTGATCAATTTCGCCTAGTATCCAGTGATAGGGTCCCTGTTTGAGAAGGAGAGAGCCTTAGTCCATTAACACTTTTTCCTTTATAGCTTCCTTCTATACTATCAACATGCAATCTCACCTCACTAGAAGGGTTTTCCGAGCAATACTGAACAATGAGCCGCTGTCTTCCTCAAAATGCCGTCGTCGCTTACTACAAAATCTTCAAATATACCGATCCCGAGGGCCAGTCGTCACCAGTACCTATCACCTCCAGCGACGTGAGTTTTTCGCATTCAGCGTGGGACCGTCCACCACCCCCCAGCCTGCGACTCTGCCATCGGAGGCTGGCCTTAAACCAATGAGTGATCTGATGAGAGCGATGCGTGACAAAAGCAGGGGGCCTGCAGTGAGTGTTCTTGCGAAGGCTTTTCAAGATTTCTTTGCTGCACGAGCGGACATTCCTGGGGTCATCACGGGCTTTCAAGCCCGTTTGCTCGTCGTGACTTGGAAGCACTTGCGAGCTAATGAGGGCGACCTGGACCCTGAAGATTGGAAATTGATATTTTCTACCGAGAACCTGGAGAATGTGCTATTCGTTCTGTCCCAAGCAAAATGCCTGCCGGAATCCCGTGAGGTAATCCAAAGATTAGCTCGCTACGTATTTTTAGAACTTTGTGCAGACCATGGGTTTGGCCCCAACCATATAGGTCGACCCGCACTTATTGCCTATATCAACATCCAGGCTTTGAATGGCAACCCAGAAGGAGCAAGGCATGTCGTTGAGAAGTTCTGGAACAGGCTTTCCAAAACCAATCCCTCCCCTTGGCTTACAGTCATGAAGGGGTTTGCTATAAATGAAGATAGACGTCTCCTCAGACGGACAACTGAGAGCCTTCACGACTTTGGCATAAAATTTGACCCTGCCTCCCACGAAGAGTTGCTCAAAGTACTCATTGGACAAGATCTCCTGGCTGCAGTCAAGATAATGTACGAGTGCCCTTTGTTTGATGGATGGGAGCCTACCCTAGCTACGAAAGAAGCTGTTATCGAATATGCAATCCTACGTTCAGAAACAGCGTGGGCCGAGCCTATCTTTGAGTCGCTTTCGCAAAGACCGATTACAGAGACCATGAGTATCACGTTGCTTTGGGAAGCAGCCCATGGACAAGATTCGTCTGCAGTCGTGGAAAAAATCAGAATTTTAATGCAAAATAATCCAGAAGCCAAAGCATCGCTCACGATAGGATGTGTGAACAACTTGATGGCGTATGCCAATTTTACCAACAAACCTCAATTGACTGCTGAGTATGCTGCTATGATCCCGCGTTGGGGTCTGCAGCCCAATTCTCAGTCGCATCTATTAGAACTCGAATCTTATATACAAGCTGGTGACGTGGAAAAAACGCTTGGCCACGTTCGGGGCTTACATGACATCAACGACATGGCTTCTGAGAATATGTCACTGATGAATAAGTTGATAACAATGCTTTGTTTGTCGGGCCAGGGGGATGCCGTATTCGATCAGGTTTCAGCCTTTCTTGACCCATTGTTTGAGAATAATGTTCGATTAGAGCCTGAGACGCTGGCGGCACTAACCCATATGTTGCTCTACCGTCGTGACTGGGAGGGGGCATCTGACCTCCTTCGACCGCGCCTGGCATTATATGATGATGAGGGAAGATCGAAGATACGTAAAGCGCTCACCGAATACATCTTGGACCTTAACCAAGATGGCGCAGATGCATGGGAGGTGTACGGGTTACTGCAGCTGGCGTTCCCCGAAGCAAGCGTAAGCACGCGAACCGATATTATGACAGCATTTTACCGAAGAAACCGGAGTGACCTAGCCTACCTGGTGTTCGGGCATATGCGGCAGGCGGAAGACTTTGCTCGGCGCCCAAAGCCAGACACCTATACTAAATGCTTCCGGTGGATAGCTCGGACACGTGATGCAGAACATCTGGTGCTTGTTCACAACATGCTCAAATTAGATGTTGAGGTTGACCTCAACACCAAGTTGCTAAATGGGCTAATGCTCGCTTACGCAGCCTGCGACATGCCCGAGAAAAGTATGGAGGTGTTCCGCCAAATCCTCCAGTCGGACGAAGGTCCCACGCATAAGACAGTCGCAATCTTTTTCAAATTATGCGGGAAACACCACAATGGCACTCAGGAGGCAATGAAGATGATGCAGAAAGTCAAACTTCTTGAAATTGAAGTGGATCGGCGGCTATACATGGCATTTGTCGAAGCTCTCGCTGCGCAATGTGAATTTGACCTTGCTGTAGAGGCTATCGATAAGATGCACAGTGAGACAGGGTACCTACCGAATTATAACTCGTAAGCCCCAACGTCTTCCTTCGCTGTTAATATCACTGCTGACGTAACTTCTAGCATTGGCCTTTTCTACAACGCAGTTCCATATCAGTACTGGAAAGATGAGGTGGAGAAATGGGCCAGGGAGAAATACCCAGAACTATGGGCGCAACTCAGTGAGATTGAGCGCACGGAGGAAGAAGAAGGATTAAAGTTTAATATCACCGGCTACGAAGTCGTTGTCTAATTTGGGGCGTGTAAGTCACATAATGTGTGAATAGGACTATGATCACTTGGATATAACCTCCCTAGTAGCAGGAGGGAAGCATTGGGAGATGTTGCACTAGCATCTTCTACTAGTGTTCTAGCTATACATGTCACGTTGGAAATATTCTATCACTGATATGAGAGTGATTGTGAGCTCTGGCATTGTGTCCGGAAGAGAGTGATAGTTGCAATCCGACTTCCTTTCATCCTCTCCCTACTGTATCTGTCGCTTTTGCTCTTCATTCACTCCCCTTTCTCAGAGCATGTCTCGCACTCAAGGACGGGCTCGACTCGGTGATTAAAACAGTTCTCACTTCACGGGTAGGAGTTTATAAGTTCATCAGCACTCACTACTAAGGTCATGTATTGTGGACTGCTCCAATGCCTATGTTTCAATAATGATTTTGCCTTCCGTAAGGTGCCGAAGGACTTTCCCCATGCTTTAAGCATAGTTGTATCTCCCTGGGGTTTCATAGGCTAGCAGGTACACCAGGGAAAAGGAAGCAGCAACCAACCTAAGCTATATTATCGTCATTATATTTGGTCAAAACCCTTATGTTTTATAAATACAGAGTTAACGGCCCTGGAACAGTATAAGATCGCTTGGCACATGTGACAACGACAACAGCAGAAAAAAAAAGGGGGGGGTTCTTGAACGCGTTCTTGATTGTGGGATGTAGATATAAATATTTATACGATCTTTAGATCTATATTTGAAGCAGAAAGAACCCAGAGGATGTAGATGTATTAAGTCTTCATTACGCGTGACTCCTTTTTTTTGTATCCCGTGCATGCGATTTTCATAGTTGCCATGATTAAATTTTGTAGCACTGCCTATGTGCAGTCATGTATAAACCGGAAGATGCAAAATCATAACGTGGAACATCACATCGCCTTTCGAAAGCATGTTATGCCATAGCCTTGGAAAGTCGCTTGGTCATGCTGTGCTTATGATTAGTAAAGTGGACCAGTGACTGGGGCTAGTGAAACTGATATACATACAAGTCAAAGAAGGAGAACTGGCTAGGGTTGCTGCCATACTCGTATACAAACCGACTTGCGAGGTAGCTGCCAAATATGGCCCGGAGATAGTTCTCAGGAACCTACATGTGCCGTTAGTTTTAAAATTGATTCTGACACTGAAAGTAGAAACTCACTCGCTGCAAGATTGTGTCGAGGCCAATCTTGTTCAGAAGTAGCTTGGGCAAAGCGTCATCAAGGACCGAGCGGCGGAGTTCAACATTGTCCCATAACTCGGTCTTCTGTAACTCCTCATCGAGCTTGGTAATAGCCAGACTGAGGCGATCACTGAGGACGCTGCGGAGAAGGCCAGTTTGCTCATGTTCACGCCAGATGGCCTCGAACTCGAGGGTGGCATTCTGCTTGATGACCTCCTGAACCTGCTTGACATAATCCTGGTAGAATGTGGGAACACTGCCATCTTCACGGACACACATGTTTTCGACGAACTCATCGTCATTGAAGGACAACGACGCAAGGACCTCTAGTGACGACGAAGTCACGCCACCCTTATTTGCTGATGCATCCTTAAACAGTATACAGCCGGACCTTTCGAGCCGGAGTTTACTGTCTTGTGTGATGAACAAGTTGGCACCCTCGACAATGTATGGGATGGTGGATTTGCCGTTGTGAATAAGTTTTCCAACAGTAGAAAGATCAATGGACTCCGGTCGCCCGCCACAAGGGACAAAGACATCATAGGGAAGTTCTCGGCGCAAATGGAAAGTGTTGCGGAAGATCATCCCGTTGTGGATGAACTCGCCATTCGGCAACTTAACGTTGCTCTCATCCACCAGAACACGGTAGCCTTCAGGGGAGAGTTTCGACAAGTCAAATTCGGAGATAGTCACGCGCTTCTTTGCAAGCCGGACCAGCTCCTCATGGTCCAGACCATTTGGATCAACAATAACACCGGAACCATCGACGATAGCGGTGTATTTCTCGTTGGCCAGAAGAATCTCGTTTGATCCCAGGTCACCATCGGGGCCACCGGTTTGAAGCTTACGAACCGTGGATGGGTCAATCTTCAACTTCCGGTAGATACCAAGAACATATTGGCGAACAGACAAGGTTGTCATGCCGTAAGTATCATGCGGGATACCGCCCAGCTTGGGACTTTTGCCAGTAAAGAATGACTTCCACCAAGGAGCTCCACGATTCCTTGCATGCTCTGTAGCCCAGTCCACCAACTCGGCCGTGTTCTCATCGGGCCCCATGAAAAGGATCTCATCCTTTCCATGCAAGTCAACGATAGGATCTTTGATGCCGGGGCTGACAGGAGGCAGCAGGAGATCGAGAATGCTGTCAATGTACTTCTCGAAAGCGACAGCTGCTTTGTCCTGATGGTTCACATCTAGGAGTATCACGCCCTTTGCACCACCTTCGGGGATGTCTTTATTTTTGCGCTGTTGGGTGTTGGCCAAATTGTAATTCTCATCGAACAGTGAGCGGGCATTAATGCTGTAGGCTTCTTTATTCCTGCTCTTGACGATACGAATGCCACCACGAGCGATATCCCGGAATCGTAGATGGAAGCCTCGGAACTCTGAGCTAATGACTAGAAACATGCCATAGAGACGCTGAGGATACTCGTGTTCCGGCAGGAAATCTGGGTTAAGTCGGAAACTAAGGGCGACCTTAGTGGGGGTGAAGAAGTTGGTCTTGAGGATGGCGGCGTTGAACACGCGGAAGGCGCTCATGACCATCTCGTCGTGTTCATTGGCCACTGTGCTTGAGATGAGCTGTTTCAGCTTCGCACCATCGAGGACTTCGTCAACCTGGAGGCGCAAATAGCTCAGGGTTGGAAGAAAATCATCTTCCGCAGGACCACGTGTTTGAACGTAATGAGTATTGGCAAAATCCAGGTAGAGCTTGTGGATGAGTTCCGGGTACTTGTTAACGATCTCCGAAATATAGTCGGATGTGAAAGTCTCGGTACGCAACCTCTTCTTGATCTTGGCTAACAGCTCTGCGTGGACACTATTATTGGAGTCCAGAACATCGGTCAGAGAGGTGTACTCAGAGCCCAAGCGATTAAGAAACTGTTGGACGAAGACCCACGCACAATGGGCATAGATGGTCTCCTGCAAGCTAAGACGACCGACCGCAAAGTGATGCTGGAATCTGTTCTGGGGGATGCAGTAGAGAAGTGAGACCTCCTTGATGATCTGGTGAACGGCTGCCTCGATAGGAGGATACTTAGCGGCGATTTCAGCATCTTTCAGTGGGCGAAGATAGAGAGATATGACCGTGATGCCGTTAGAAAAGTTCTCCAGATATTTACGGGAGCTTGTCAGGCGGTAGTAGTGGTAAAGATCAGAGAGTGCACTGAATAGACCCATAGCAGAGCCCTGGCGATAAGCGATGACCAGCCTTTTTTCGCGACTCTTCTCGATCTCGAACATTTCAATGACAGGACCTGATCGATTAACGGCATTCGTGATAATTTCTTGATAGATGGCCTTAGTATTTTCCGTTGCCTTTTGCAAGAATCTCTTTTCACCGATAATATCAATGTTTGTTTCATTCGGACCCGGGTTAGGGTTGACGAACTGGCACTTGTAAACAAAGTAGCACCGGAGTTGCTGGCCATCGTCCCCAGGAATTGGTGTTGGCGAACGGAAAGTCTCAACCCGATAGCTGTTACTAGGTGTGGATCCGTTTACGTATTTCTTCTCAATTCTCTGCTCATACCGAGGGCCGTCGACCGACGTGATGCCGGGCTTGCTTGTGTCAATGTAGACCGCATGATCCTCAGCCTCCTTATCTAAACGGATCTCGAGTTTCTTATCATCACGAGCGTACGCTGCAACCTTGGCAGCATAGAGAGAAAGGATCTGTGTGACGATAGCATCAACGGTCTCGGTTTGGAAGTATGTATCATCAATCCCAAGTTGATTGTAAAACCATTCGGCTTCCCCAGCGACGAATTCCGTCGGAATAAAGCCTTTGCTTTCCAGCTGGTCCATAACTGAGAAATACAGTTAGATGAAGGAAAAGAACTTCCAGTGTCATGAATAGAGGGGGGGCGGGGGGGGGGGGGGGGGGGGGGGGGAAGCGAGCGAGACTTACCCTGCTCCATTTGCTTCTCTTTCCCTTCGAACTTGGCAGCAATATAGCCCGGATCCTCCTCTGATAAGATTCGGTGCAGACCACCGCCGGGGAAGCCCAGATGGGTGGGCTGAGGTGACGGTTGACGCACATTTGATCCGGTTACATTCTCAAGAAACTTGTTATGAGGATGTCTCTGGAATCCAATGGGAGTCCCAGCGCCAGATTGAGCGCCATCATTACTGCCGTAGAGCTTGGGGCCTGGGCGCACGGGTAGGGTGTTGGCGCCATTGAGGTACCCATCCGGCTGTGGGGATGAAGAAGCAGTAGAAGACACCATGGTGTTTGATCAAAGTGCTTCGGGTGAGGTTCAATTGAGAGGGGAAAGGAGTACGATGCGCTGATGAAGACGTGAAGAGGAGTTAGTCATAGGGTGGGAGAAGAGCTGTGGCGTACGATCTCGAAAAGAAAGCTAATTGGGGAGAGAGGATCGGGTTTGGGTAGAGATAAGAACGGCTGGGGGCAGGGTTCACTGGCAGTGATAGGAAAAGAAGTGGACCGCGCCCGACCTCAAAACAGAGGTACATACCTCAAAAAGACGAGAGGGAAATCCTTCTTGCTTTATTCTTTTGTTTAGAACTTTCCTCTGCTACCTTGGATCTAATTGATCAAAAACAAAAGCAAGAACAGCCCCTTCGGCATGGAAGCTTATCAGAGAATCGCGAGAAAGAACGAGAAGTGAGAAGTCACTCTACGTCTTGGTACAAGCCATGCAATCGACACGTCACCGGGGTGGGACTGTCAACAACTGGGGTATGGAGATATCAAAGATGATATGAATATGGGGGAAAGAGAGAGAAATATCTCTTATATGATCCTATCTATAATCAAAAACTTACAGGAACAGCAACGGGCTCCAAGTGCTTATAAGTCCTAGACATTGCTGAGATCATACCCGGCGCTATGCGATCGGCCAGGCACGGGGACCGGTCCGGGGCAGTCACTCCTGTCTGGGAAAGAGTGGATGAGTCTCGAATTGTTGATCCGACGCCCATCCTTGTAGTGGAGTGGATCCTACATGTGGATCGGGTTGATTGATGGCTTTAGTGCGGTGTGATCATTAGTCCTGCATGTATCCTCCACGTTGCTCCAACTGACAGTGAGATGAATCCCAGTTTTACACCTTCCCCTTGATTCCCCACCCTTTTCCAGATACTACGTGTCTCTACTCTATGATGTATCTTGATATATCTCGTTGTTCTTAATCTTTTCTAGCATTCTTCCCTCTAAACCTTTCAGTTTTTATTTCTCATCTCGAAATTTTCGGTGCATTTGTTCTCGTTTCTTTTCTTTCTTTCCTTTTTTTCCTTTTTTTTTTTTTTCAATCTCTCATTTTTGCTGGTACTGGTATTCTATTATACACAGTACCAAAGTTTTTGCCAAGTTTTGGGGGCTCTTATTCCAATTCAGGGATAGTGCCTCCGTAGCGCGAATGAGGCAAGAAGAAAAATACCGCATCAGAAAGACGTGATTGGCTATCCAAGGCTAAATTTGGAAGAAATTGCCTCAACGTCGCTCAGTGTGGTTCGGTCATCACCTGCCTTAGGCACAAGTAGTTCTGCTACTAGTACTTTGTGGTTGGCAACAAGAAGAGAATAGCCTAAGATGTTAAGAACAAGTGCACAGATTAAAACCATCTACAGTAACACCTAGCGAGTACCAGTACTAGACAATTTTCAGCTGGTGAAAAGAAACATGACTATAGCGGGTCTGTTAGTCAGCTGATAAAAGACGCCTTGGCCCCAGGTCTTGTGGATTTTTCCCTTGTGCGTAGCTCTCCACTTAGTAGGGCTGTACGCCTGGAAAGGGTAATTTGGTGTGTCATGGTGGCTAGTGACCTGCAAATCATCATCGACAACTGTTGCATGCAATCGATTCTGCATGATTCTCCTGCGTAATAACTGATTCAGAAAATGCCGCAATTTCGTAACCAAAGGATTGCTAGGCAGTGTCGGTTGAGCGACGTACTTTGTGTCTGTTTGCCTATACTTCATATCGATGTGCATTTAAATTATGGAATCTTTCCGCAGAAAGCAAAAGAATATGTGGAGTTATAATATGGGAGAGAGATTGATCGATTGATACTATATCATATCATATCATTAGAACCCAATATATTGAATTTACTAGGATGTAAGCAGAATAGGACGAAAGATGCTAGAGAATGGGATCGAATCATGGGACCTCTCAGAATCTTCGGCTGCAAAGGAAAGCGGAATAAGGAAAAAGAAGATGAAGTCACGGGTCAGAGTTTTTCACGATACTGCGGGGTTAGTCGATCCCAACCGTGATCCGTACCTGGATCAATGGTCTATCCAGTACTAGTGATTTGCGGGGTGAACCCGCTCAGTCCAATCCCACGTCACCGTACTCCATGTAGCCTCCAAGATCCCGTTCTCATTATTAAAATGGCTCAATTCTACCCCATGCTATTACCCCATGGAAATCTCGCCCACAGACATTGTTAAGCCACAACTGGGTACGAAGGTGGGGTTGGTTTAGGCTCTCAGCCTCTCACCCGTTACTGTGTTCGGCTCAGTGTCCAGACTCTTCTGCTCGGGGTCTCCACTTACCTCAACTGTTGAAGGGGCAGTATGAGTCGATGAGGTAATCTCCAACAAAAATGTCTAACTTCTCCAACATACATAGTGCCACCGAATCGGTGAACTTCTGGACGGTCTAGAAAATTCGGTTATGCGATGATGTGATCAGCCAACCCAAGTAGAAGTAATTTGAATTGGTTACAAGGCAAGGAGATGAACCAACGATTGGCAGAGTACCCAATACTAGTGCATATCATTTAACAGTGGCTGTTTCACCGGCATTTGGAATAACAGAAATTGATTATTAACATTGGCGAACTCATGTTAAGCCAAAATCATCATACATGACCCGGACAGGCATGCATAGAAATACCTTTTTAATTCAAGTCGCCGGTATTTCGCGGGACGGTTTGGGATGGTGTAATCTGACAAATTCGGAATTCTGTTCAAGGGACTTAGATACAAGGATGTCCTGGAGGCTACGCTATTTCTAGGTATCTTTTTCTTCCTGCCTTCCTTTGTAAATTGTTCCTTCTTTTCTGTTGGAACTGAATGGATTACTCAGTGACTGAAGGATCAATGAAACCACTACGAAGAAACTTGAATCAGATGCTGTAAATGAAAGACAGTCTCTGATAGGTTTTTTTTTTTTTTTTTTTTCCCTCTATATCATAACTATCAGAGATAAGAAAAAAGGTCAAGGCTAACGATTGGCCCAGACCTGTATATATCAAAGATAAGGTACTATTAAATGCGAGATAGGAAATGCATATCTGCCATATGCTATTCTGATAGAACTATGCAATTAGACCTGATGACGTGTACGTGGGACAGATGCAGTTGAGAGAGGCATCCTTCAATCTACTTTTAAACTATCTCTGGAAGGATGCTGATTGAACGATGCTCAACCAGGACTCTGCCCAATCAGGAATGCTTATGCTGTGGACCGATAAGGTAATTGGATAGCTAGTCACGGGTTGGAAAGTTTGCCTCCCTTTATGATGAAAACATAGACCATCATGAAATTCTTTCTTGGAATGGAGAGGAAGGGCAGAAAGCTCGACAAAGAAGGAGGAAGAAAGAAGGAAGAGAAAGAGAAAAAGAAAAGGAAAAAGGAAAAGGGAGAGGTGGGGCGAAACCATATGGTTTAGTATAGTTAGCTCCAAGATACTAAGATACGACAACATCATGTGTTTTTTATTGGGCTTAGCAGCTGTTGATATGTAGTGGTGGTGAGCCATGAGTAAATACAAGCATCGCCAGGTTTACTAGATGTATGAAACTTTATAAAAACTCGAACATTATCATAAGAATCCACACTCGCGAATTAATTGCATTGAACACGCCTGTATATTGAAACACTTGCTTTATTATGAATCAGATTATGCATAGTAAAGGATTCATCTCTCTCCCTCCCTTTCATTTTTCTTTACTCTTCATATCCCAATACCCCTCCTACGGTGTAATGCATCTTACCGGGTGCATCTGGAATCCACAGGCTCAAGAAAGTTGGCTACAGCTAACAAAGTATGCAATTATCAATTCTGTAACCGCATGGGGTTGTCATATCAATGAAAATATATTAAAGGGCAGGGGCTAATGACTCAAAGTGCTGATGGACGAAGAAGTTAAACCCTCTGAGAGGGCAGGGGTTTGCTCAAGAAGACGAACTAGTAGGCACTTCCGGACCTTATCATGACGTGAGCTGGTTAGTTTCTGTTTCTTTGCCCTTTTCTTTTTCCTGGACTCTGTAATATGACGATTCTCAACGGGCAAAGAAAGAACTAATTAAACCGATAGAAAGGGAGTGACAATATACGGAGGTTGTCAATATCTTGTTTGGTTGATCAGCATGGCCGTGTTGACCTTTTTTCCCTTTGCTCTGCGAAGTAATGGTAACTCCCCCACCTAAAGCTATAGAAAGATAACTAAACAATCTAGGAGGCTATCTATAGCTTATATACCTTAGCTGGGCCTTCCTATTCACTATCTCTTTATTCATACCACCTCTATAGAGATATTACCTAAAGTAGTAGTACGGTAAATACTCGGGTACCTACTCAGACAGCTATTAGTATTCAACAAAAGTACTAGTAGGCATAAAAACGGCTTTTCTTTCTTAGGTTCGCAACTATCGTTTAACTCTACCCACCCCTCAAGTTTTAATAGCTCACTTCTCGTTTCGTCACGAGATAATTGCCTCAGTTTGATAACTGTCAGCCTACCTCTCTTCATCAACTATCATCCACCCAACCACCCACCCACACCCATTGCCGAGATACAGCGATGGAAATAATCCAATCTGAATCATACATAATTACTAAATAGTGGAATGTCATCCCCTCTCTTCTAGCTTCGCAACTAACCAACCATCCTCACCCCGCCCACATCTACTCAGGACATCTCTCGCACTATCGAGGCATGTCCATTTCGAGCTCCCGCCTCACCTGTGCCTGCAATATCTCCCTCCGCCGCCACCTCCCTCACCCGTGGAATCAAAGAACCAATTCTCCCTCTGGGGCTCGATCGACGGTGAATGTGCCTAGCCTGATAGCATTGGCTCTCTTGATTACCCGTTTGCTGAGAATACTAACGATAGGGATGCAGTTCAGCTGATATGCTTCCCTTCCCCCTCCCCTAGCGCGAATAACTTGATTTGCCGAACACGCTCCAAATTTCCTGGACAATAGGGTCATTTGGATAGGGAGTCGGAAAGGCAGAATTTGTTCATATTTTATATCTACTCCTTGTTTGTCCTCTCTCCCACCCAAACTTTAATGCATGGCATACGACAGATACTCCATGATGAGAGTGACATGACTATTATCCTTAGAAAAAGTGCATGTCTTTCTCATCCTTGAATTCTGAAACACCATGCTTGTATAATTCAGTGGTTTATCTGACAAACCACTACGAAGCACATCGTATAATCGAGTCAATCGGCGGGGTTGGGCATGGCATACCGCGTAAAGTAGCTTTGAGACATTTCTTATCGTGTGTCAGGTGCCACGCTGCACTATGCATGTTGGCTACTATGGTGGCACACCGCCAATAAACTGGTTAGTGAAGAGAAGTCACCAAGGTCGCTACGAAAGACCCGAAACCCGCTTCAACGACGTAGTGCCAAGGCCGAAGTGTTTAGGAGTCAAATCAATCGATCTGTTCATGTTCGCCATCGGCCGGGTGGGTGCATCTCATGTGGTATACTAAGCCCCCGCATATGGCTTGTTTTAGATTGCTAGTTCAGCGAGTATGCGTGACGTAACGTATGACATTAACCTGTGGTGACCCCATTGGCAGGGCTTTTGAGGTTCATAAGATGACCGACTTGGAGCATTCTCAAAGCTGTTGGAACGATTCTTCGAACGACGCAGGATCCTGAGCACCAAGTTGATTGTAGATCTTCTCTAGTTCTGCTATGGCATCGGAATTTCCTTGAAGCGCGGCATCGTTAAGTTGCTGAATCTCGGCCAATTGCTCTTCTGTCCGCGCCCAACCGCGCAAGCGCTCTTCAAGATTCTGAGCCCTTTTCAGACTAAAAACGGTGCGTACAGTGTCTGTTTCCCCCTTGGATTGTTTGATGTTCCTCAATCGCTCTAAAAACAGAGCCTGGTTTGTTTGAGGGCCCACTCTGCGGGTTGCCCCTCCCGTCGCGTCTAGTGTATCACCTGAGCAGAACGCATGTTGGACAGGGCCCGCACTGGAGATAAGGTTCGCTCTGCGGCCTAGAATCTTGACGCTGTTAGCGGCTATGAGGCTGAAGGTTTTATCAAGCTTTAACGGAGCAACTTGGGCAGTTGTCGTGTCGGCTTCTGGCCCTGCAAGTTGAGATTCCGGCTCAGGCGGCGTGAAGTGTAACTCGGTGCCAATTTGCTCGGCCCAGGAGCAGCTGAAGATTTGATTCTGGTATGAGACGACGGGATTGTGGGTGTGCAGGCCTAAAATTTGTAACCCGTCTGCGGGGCTATTGTCAGACTCGGTGCTTGCCAGAGCCGACTCATTCTCGTCGCTTCGGGGAGGGTGGACGGAGACAGATGGTAGACCGGAAGTAGCCGCAGCTGATGAAGAATCCGTCGCAAGGTCCGCACGTCGTCGAGGGGGTCGGATGGGACCATGAGAGGAGGTGAGGTCGAGGTTAAGATAGAAGGTCTATGTGCGGCTTCCAGTCAGTCGGACACAAATTAGGGTAGGTATGAGTGAGATATGCAAAGTGATAAAATCGCGATAAGACCTTGCAGATTAAGACGTACCTCCGTTTCATTCTCATCGTATTCGTACTCATATTCAGAACCTTCCTCGTCCGGTAATGTTGAGTCCATTAGCATGGCTGGATCCAGGACCAATGTAGGCTCCGAGGGAGGATACATGACGAGATTAGATAATCCTTCCAAGACCAAATGGAGTATTCGATAGAAATGGCAGTATCCATCCAAGATTACCATGGGAAGTGGTACGGTAGTTGGTGATTGGTGTGACGTGGAGGGGTTGTGCTAATTAGTACCTAGTATGTAGTACGTAGTACTAAGTTGGGCAAGAAATTGAACCCACGGGGGTCCGCGGCAAGATCGGCCCGCTTTTAGAGTAGTTGTAAGCTTAGTTCAGGTAGTTTACTAGTATAACTATACGGAGTACTCGGTATGTACTACTACCCACCTACAGTATCCATTCCTTGTTTATCTTCCTTGACAAGAAATGATCGACCTTAGGTGATGACCTCATCATCTCCACCGTTGAATTGACTGTTCCTCTCTTGCCTCCTCATTCCCCCTCCCGGTTCAGCCTTATTCACTCCCAGCAGTCCTGTTGCTGGCTGCTGTTGTTGTTTGTTGTCTCCAGTCCTACCCAGATCTCCACCAAGACCATGCCAAGTAAGTAGTTTACACGATAAATACAGTACATTGTCAACTGTCTTCCGTCCCTTCCGCCCTACGTTTCCTGATTGATTCGGCAGTGCGCGGAAGCAAGGGAGTCACTAGTTAGTGCTGCTGATCTGAAAGATGCATCCGTCACCTTCCATGCTATGATCATCCATTATCTAATCCCCTTCCGTCATTCCCGGTCTGTCTCTCTTAGTGGACAATTCATTCATACCCGTCGTTCAACTACCTTAGTGTCAATCCCATCCCTCTGGTGTTTTACTGCTCTCGGTAGTCATGCTATTATTTGCACTGCTGTTCTCGACCGCTGCTGACGGAGCAATAATGCTTGCGCGCTTCCCTTATAGAGTCCCTTTGTCCTTTGCCTCTGTCTCCAGGTCTGGCTGCCTGGCTTTATTGCTTCCATATCTTGTTACTGGTCATCTATAATCCTGCCGCGGCGTGGTCTCATGTGCCTCGTACTTTACTTTCCTTACTTCCCTCCGAGGACTCTGCCCTGAGTGCTACGGCCTTATCTCAGCCTAGTAGTAGTGCTATTGCGGTTAGAGAGTCTGTCAACATCACCAGTGTCACCACTTTTCTACGCTCTGCAGCACCCGCTGCTACTCATTCTAACGAGGTCGGGTTTGCGTTCCGTGATTTATCTCGTCTTAATCATTCTGACCTCGCGGCTCCATCCAACTTCCGCCAGCAGATGGTACAAAGAGCTACCACCGCAATTGTTATCCTTTCGTCACTGATCGCATACATTTCAATCAATAGCCTGGTCCGGATTGTAAACCCCTCGGCTTTTATCTGGTCTGCCGAAGATAAAGACGAGGCCCGCTGGATTGCTTCCTCGCATTCGTGGTTTGATCGGAAAGCCTGTCGGTGGCTAGGTCTCTGTGGTACGGCGCATTACCGCGCGGCCCGCCCCCGTTTCGGCCAGCATAAGCTTGTCTCGGAGACACTTTCACCAGGGGAGTCTAATTCTACTTCCTGGAGGGCGTTTTGGTCGAACGGGGGCAACCTTTCGGACACCACGTGGGACGAATCCGAAAGGTCTCGTCGAGAAATTCCAGACTACATTTTCCGGTATGCGCCTCTCGTCCACTTGTTTTCAGGCGAACAGTTCTGGCCTGGTGATATCGCTGAGCACCTCTATCACACAACCCCAACGCTGAATTATACACCCATCCGGTCACAACAAGACCATCCAACCCTGCAGGATCTTAACCAACTGAATCAATTTCAAGGAGGGCGCTACATATTTCTAACGAGTAATGACGACGTTGAAGATCGCCCGTCCTGGATGGAGGGAGAGAAAAACATACCCGAGCCTCCTGAGGATGGAGAGGTGGCACAGTCCTGGGCCGATTGGGATGGTCGAATTGATGGGAATATCCCGGGCGACACCCCGGAAGAGAGAGCTAAGTGGTACGATGCAAGCCAACCTGTGCAAGACAGAGAAGGCAATATGACTCCGGATGAGCTCGGCTATCCAAATCTAGAAGACGAGCGGATTCGGGACGAACTTCGGAAACGGTATGGTGGGGAGCCCATCCGTACGGAAGGTACTAGGGGCCATAGCAATGCGCCAGCTGTACTGATCGTAATGGACAAGGGCAACGGCGTTGTTGACGCTTTTTGGTTCTATTTCTACAGCTTCAACCTGGGGAACGTAGTTCTGAATGTGCGATTTGGGAACCATGTCGGCGATTGGGAACACTGTCTCGTGCGATTCCACCATGGTAAGCCCAAAGCACTCTTCTTTAGTGCCCATAGCGCGGGCGAAGCATATAGTTACGAAGCCGTCGAAAAGAATGGGGAACGAGTAAGACAAAGTTCCTTGAGAATATGCATTTACTATTGCCACTAACCGATACCATTAGCCGGTCATCTACTCAGCGCTGGGAACCCATGCCATGTACGCGACTCCCGGCATCCACGACTATATTCTGCCATGGGGCCTCCTTCATGATCAGACGGACCGCGGCCCGCTGTGGGATCCTCTCTTAAACTCCCATTCATATACCTACGATTATGACAACGATACTTTGCTTGCATCTACTTTCAGCCCGGATTCACCCACAGAATGGTTCTACTACAATGGCCATTGGGGTGACAAGTTCTATCCTTTGGGAGATCATCGACAATACCGATTCGCAGGCCAATATCATTATGTGAACGGTCCCCTTGGTCCTCGATTCAAACATCTAGATCGCCGCAAAGTGTGTCAAGGGCCTGATGAGGGAACTTGTGTGATCAAAAACTATATTGGGGAACAAACAAGGGCCAAGCGATGGCTTAGTACCGATCCAGGGAGCCACCGGTGAAGGATTTCTTGGGTTAACAAGCCCTGAAGGCTTGGTTCGCTACTTTTTCTTTTCTTTGGTGATTCCATTCTATATCATAGGATATACCCCGTCTGCTTACATATACCTGACTGTATAGACCCTTGATTTGATGTAAGGAGTTGAAGCGCATGAGTTACGATGGATGATGAGTATACAACTACTACATACGATGGAGCTTGGTAGGAGTTCTCCACTGGATGGAGTTACCGATGGTCGCAATTTCTGGATTTCTTACACAAGGTGAAAGCGGGCTTGGACTGCATAGATAACCGAATCAATGAATAAACGATTACTAGTAAATGAGTTATTGTTCAATCGCTCAGCGTAGAAAATTGAACGCAGTCCCAATACTGACGTCCATATGCCGGTTCTAATGGTCTACGGCACATTTGATTGACAAACGGCGGACGTTTTCTGTTTGTCACATATAAACTTGGCAGAATTTGGGTCATCATGAAGCGGCCAACAAAGATATCTCATTTCGTGAAGTCTAGGATCTAGATTCTGAAGGCGCGGGAATCCGCGTTCGACTCTAATCGGACGTCGCGGACAGCAAAAGCTAGGAAAGCATACACGGAGGCCTATCTTGTTTGAAAGAGTATGGATCGCGGTAATTATATATCCATTAACGGAAGAATAGATGGGATATTCAGAGAGTTATGTCAAGCAACATCAGGACAGAGAAGATCGGTATAGAGACGGAATGAAAAGGCAAAGGTGGGAGGGAATAAATAAGAAAGCATGAGCAACTGAAGGATTGACAACGCTAGCAAGACTTCATTGAACGAGACCCAAGAAACTAGCAGGAAAGGGAAAAGATACGGTAGGAAGGATTTGACCGAAACAAAGCAAAGGTATGAGAGCAACGGTTTGATCAGGAATCCCCCAGCGTACCAACTTATAACGCCAAATCGAGCAGACAGATAAAAAAGTAAATGCTCAAAGGATAACGTCTGATGCAATGAGATAAACCCCCAAACGAACGTCACAGCCTGGCGACGATGGAACGCCGAAACAAATCACACAAAGCATTAAAGCCCCAACGAAGTCCGAGACTCCCACCCTTTCAAAACTCCCTTCCCAAGTTTCCCGGCAGCAAGTAGTCAAATCACCCGAGTGTAATTCTTTCAGATTCATATCAACTTCAGTGGTTGCCCGATTGAGGTAGTCTAGATAAGAGAAAGAACAGAAAGAAAAAGTAAAGTAAAAAAAAAAGGGAAAGTAAGAAAAAAGAAAGTGAATTTCATAAACCGTCATAGGAGAGTATGGCATAAATCAGTCGCCTGCTTTACGCTCTCGTGGCTCGCTTTCGTAGGCCAAATTCCTGTTCTTGAAGTTCGCGGATTAAACGCATGCTCTCAGCATCTGGCTCACCGTCTGCCCCAGTCGTTCGCTCACGCTTCATATGCTTGCTGGTCTGACCAGGGGACGTCAACGTGGCATGCCGGTCAATTTTCTTATCAGCGGTTGGAGTCTTTGCGTGTGATGACGACGGACGTGACGAAGACTTCTTCGAACCCGACGATGGACCAGGAGTAGTTCTATGCGTGCTAGTGCTTGACGCGCCGAACGATGGGCGACGTGCATTTGGTGTGTGTACAGATGACTTCGACGGCTTGACAACATGGACCTCAGGCATGTATCGATCTACATGACGCGGTTGACGGGAAGAGTGACGAGCATTGGATGTCGGTGTTTGAAGGACCGTAGAATGCTCTCCCTCAGCATCGGCATGGTCTTGGAGGACATCAGTCTCATCTGCCAAGGAAGTTGGCGGCGACACAAGTGAAACCGCCGGCTGAGGCACAGAGGCTGAGTTGACCTCTTTAGCAACGACATCATCTGTCTGAAATGTAGGTGGTGATGCATATGAATTTTGCGCCACGGGCGCTTCCTTTTCTGCAGCTACCATGTCTGGCTGCTGCGAAAAGCCTTGATCCACACGAGAGATCCCCGGCAGTGGAATAGCATCGAAATTGCCTTTCTTGTATAACTGGGTAGATGGTCGAGTTCCCTGTGCATCTATTATGTCACCCTCTCGGCTGACATGCGCCGGCTTTGTTATGGGAGAGGTGCTTTCTTGCTTCGGTCTTTTTGAGGTGGGATTAAAGCTTTCCTCGGTGAGCCGGGGCCTTTTGGCAGAAGCTGCAGCTCGCGGTTTCGACCGTTCTTGAGCTTTGACAGGGTCAATTCTCCCATACTCATCATGGATACATCGCCGCTATACACAACCAGTTAATAAGTAATATACACAACGGGGGTTGCGCAGCGGCATACCTTGCTCTTTCGACAATCATCACAAGCCTTGCTACGCCCTTTCTTCCCTGCATTGATCCCATCAGGGCTAATGTCGTTTAGCTTGTTAGTCACTGTATGCGGTGTACCCATAACAGTCGGCCCGTACTTTCCAGCAGTTTCGAATCGGTCCAATCCACCATTTCCATCTTGAAGACCTGCTTCAGATGCAATTGCTGCCAAAGAGCTCAGCGCAGATGCGGCATCATGTGCCAGGGATGATTGGCTTCCAGCGAAGACACCAACCGTCATTTGCTTCGTTGGCGTTGGGTCACTTTGTTCATCTTTATGATGGCATCGGATCCTTCTTTTGCGACAAGCATCACAGGCAACCCGCTTGGGACCTAGTCCAGAACCCCGATGAATGTTTCGAGGCTTGGAAACATTCTCCTCTTTCACCCCGCTACCCGAAGAGATGAGAGGTGTAGGAACGACGATGCTTGGTGGTACCGAGGTGCTACTACCGGAGACCCCATTGGAAGTTTCACGATGTTGTTCTAGGGGTCTCTGCACAGCCTGTCTCTCTGCGTACATGCGTTGGTTGTCCATATTACGTTCTGAACGGCGACTAGGTCGACCAGCAGACTTTTTCTCTGTGAGACTGAGTTTGGCGTTGCTTTCAACGACACCAGGTCGTGTCCATTGAGCAGCTTTTTCATTACCACGCTTCCAAGCGACCCAGATGCCGAATTTTCTAACAGTATCAATCGGATCTCCAACACCTTTCGGAATTGATCGCTTGATTGCGTTCCTACCGTCCGCCGTCACCCCTTCAACAATGTAAGAGCCAGCGATCAAAGCAGTCCGAAGGAGATACTTCGCAAGGTCTGGTAATCCCTCTAACTCAGCTTGCGAGTAGAAGCGCGTATTATGATACGGTGATCCGAGAGGCGCTGTGTTTGTCCGTTCTCCGAATTCGTAATAGATGGGGTAATCTCGATGGAAACGATAATTCTCGTCCTGCGCGAAGGCATCCAATACACTTTGGGGAATGGGGTCGTCTTCAAGATACTTCAAAGCTGCATACCATTGGATTTTCTGAAAGAACGGGTATCGGAATTTCCTTGGGACCTTTGTATCCTTTTCAATCTTGGCAATTTTAATCTGCATCCCATAGTTCAGTCTTGTAAGGAAATTGCCTCCGATAACTAAGCTGTCCTTGGGAGTCCACACGGCATGGATCCAGCCGGAGGGAATCAACATTGTGTCCCCTTCAGAAAGATCAACCCGATAACATTCCTTAGTTTGGTCCCCAAGGAAGGTAGAGTCTTGGGCAGGTGAATTACACCACTCTTCGTATTTCTTCAAATGTTTATCCTTAGGCGGTATGAAGAAGAATGTCTTCTTGCCCTTCAGAATGTGATAGTATACTGATGAGCCGCCGAAGTCGATGTGGAAATCCGTGTAGCAGTCAGCAACGGACATAAGACAGTAAAATTGGACTTTGGGATAATCCCCAAGTGCCTTTAGATCTTCCGGCCAAACTGAATCTTGTAAATCAAGATCACGCACGATCTTCGGCCGACGAATCAATCTGCCCAATCTACTCTGCGACACCTCCAGGCTGATGACGTTTCGAACGACCTTAGATCCCGCATTTTCATAATAGTCGGCCCATTTCTGCATTGTCCACCTTTTGTCTTCGCCTTGCTGTGATTTAACGTCTATCACCTCTACCCTTTCTTCAAGCCCATATAGCTCTGCAACCGCTCTGACTGTGAGGCCCTGGGGAATGACCATGTCTAATTGATCTTGGCCACAGTCAAGCACAGTCTCGACACCTTGACAGTCCTCGTGTGTGTGTTCCAACAGCTCGTCGAACATTTCCTGGGTAGAAGCTTCTTGGACGAGTGCATCATAATCAGGGCTGCTGGTCGAGACCGGATCCCGGGTGTTTAAATGGGCTGGTATTACGATTGGCTCTGTCATGCCATTCCCTCGCTCGAAATACTCAGCCGTGACTAGCTCTGGGCGCATGCGAGGGAAGCTCTCTGGTAGAAAGCGGATTTTGCCTTGTCGAATAGGCTCAATATAGTGGTGCTCCATCGAGTCTGTAGCGGTCTTAACAAGTCCCTGGTTAAGACCAGCATAATCGATAGCAGTACGAGCACGGGAAGACTTGCGAACAAAGGTAGTCTGTCCGTGAACTGGTCGACACCCACGGCAAATAAACTTGTCAACCGTCCGAATTTCGCGGTCATTTTTAAAACCCGCGCAGACAATATGAAACCAGCGTTTGCAGCCGTCACAGCTGATCCATGTGACATCGCCTTGTTCGCCAGTGTCCATCGGTATTCGGACGAGATTACAAGCAGCACAACTTGCCTGGCCAGACTCTTCAGACTCTGTGTCGTCTTCCACCTTGGAAGAAAGGCTTCGCGATATTTGAGGCTCATTGGTGGCGGGGGCCTGTGTATCATAATGAGAATTGTTGGCCACCGCATTTGTAGAAATCCAATTGCTCTCTGTGCTATCTCCTTCGTCCTGCCATATAATTGGCTGAAGGCTGGAGGAGCTTGTGTTCGGTCGCGTACTATGTATGGCGGGCCGAGAAATAACAGCCGAACCGTCGGATCGAGATCTCATCCTGGACGGCGGAAGAGTACCGTGTCCTGAAGTATTGTAAGTAGATTTATCTTCGACTAAGTCTATGTACGAAGCCCCTAAACCATCCTTAATATGACGTTTCGCTTCATTTCCATATTGGTAATATGACTCGTCTATGCTCGTTCGTTTCGAGGAAGGGGCGGTATGATGGAAATTGGACGGCCTCGCAAAGTTCAACAATAGCTCCGCATCTGTTTTCATGCTGTCGAAAGCTGATGGCGGGCTTGGATCAGGTATTGCGCCCATACGATGCTGATGAGATGGAGAAGAATCTTTTTCCGACCGTGGGCGTTTAGCCGGACGCTCTGCGAAGTCGACGGGCTCTGGCGGGAAAAGTGACATGGTCGATGTAGAATTCTGAGACGGAGGGCGGTAGGATAGAGGTGCAAAAGTAGGACTCGTTGCGAGAGCGATAGTCGCAAGGGTGTCGATCGTTGAACTTGACCTACCATGGCCGGATCTCTGATGAGACACGTTATCCGCGGCAGCATATCGACTGTTATTATGTGTGAAATGGTTGCGATCAAAGTTCGCAACTCTAGGTGCGCCGCGGTCGACCCACGAAGCTCGAGTATCGCCGGTTGTGCAGGGAGAAATTGGCTCAACGGCGCGTCGCGGAGGCGAAGGAGTGCGATAGCGTGGCGGTCGACTGCCCGAGTGATTTAAGAATGAAGTAGCAGTAATCATATTGAAGCTGAGATATAGAGTGAAAGGGGACAGGGCGCAGAGATAAAACCGGAGGTGACAAGGTATTTTGCGGCAAGCGGGCAAAGCGGGGATGTAACGACCACACGGGCTATAGAGAGGCCACCGCAGGCAAATGGAGAGTCATTCCTGGCGAAACGAACGGCGCGCGCTGGGTAATATAATGATATCCGAAGCGGGGTGCGATGATCGGTGTTGAGTAAGAAGATAGGTTGACGGAGAAGAGTCGCACGGCGGAACACTGGGAGGTTGAGGGGGGAAGTTCAGTCTGCCGACTAGTCGAGAGCGGCGGGAGGACGCAGCACCGGGGACGCACCGCGGGTGCGGCCAGAACTAAGAAAGACACTGCAGGAACAGCAGAGCTCTAAGGGAATAAGGGAAAATAAACGATTGGATAGCGCGCAGTGAAAGTAGTTGATGGGGTGAGGTGTGGGATGGAGAAGATGTGAATTGCGGCGACGGGAGGCCGAAGAGGAGAGCGCGAGTGAAGGCAAGGCGGGCGCGGCGCCGTAAGTCTGCCTCAGCCTTCAGGCCATCATCATATCTGCCTATCGTTTGCGGCCAAATGGTACTAGATAGCAGAGCACAACTGGTTAGGTGGATTGTGTCTTTGATTTATACAGCGAGAAAACTACATGAACTCTCTCCTGGGTATTTTGGCTCCAGGGTCCTGTTGTCAATCCCTGCTGCTACGAATTCCTCGTCTTTTAGAAGTGTAGATCCGTAGTGTTTCTGGTAATGCTTGTCTTCACGAGGAACTAACAAAGTGAGGCTCCTCCGGGGCCCTAGTCCTAATCAGGAAAGGCATCCCCCGTTTCCGACCTCGTGGTCATCACGGTTCAGTGACTCTCTCTTCTTCCTATTCTTCTTTCTTCTTTCTAAAAGAACGATCCCAGTCCCGTTGGGTATCTACTCGACACAATTTATCGCCCTACCAAATTTTAGGACCATCACTGTCCCACCCGAGAATGAGCCGGAAGCTCGCCCCCGAAGCCAATCGGTAAGTTATCACGAACAAATCTGCCCCTCCTGCGTTAATATGGATTTGCCCGATAGCGTAACTATCATCTACGCGTTCGGAGCCTCATTTGTGCCCTGTTAGGCTCATCCAACGTACTAACAGCGGTTAGGATTCTCTTTGTCAAGAACCTCAAGTATGTTCATCCGTCGTGATAAGCTAGCCTACCATAGCCGAACATTGCATGTCTAGCGTGTTTGATAATCTCGAGAGTAGGATATATGCATGATTTGAGGACAGAAAGCTAATAAAGAGGCTGTTTGTATAGCTACAACGTAACTGCTGAGCAACTATTCGACCTTTTTGGCAAGTTCGGTCCTATCAGGTATGCTAGTCGGAAAGGAAGCATAAAAATTTTCCCCATTGTTCGTATGTAGACTAACCTTCTGTCTCTAGACAAATACGTCAGGGAATTGCGAACAACTCGAAGGGCACTGCATTTGTAGTATACGAAGACGTCCACGACGCCAAACAGGCATGCGATAAGCTCAATGGATTCAACTTCCAGAACAGATACCTCGTCGGTACGTATTGGATTGGACATACTCTACTTAGTAGAGGTGAGGCTTGGCTGACCCTTTACTCTTAGTACTATACCACCAGCCAGAGAAAATGCTCAAATCGAAAGAGGACCTGGCGGAAAGGCAAGAGAATTTGGAACGTCTTAAACAGCAGCACGGTATAGAATGACGTTACGATTCTTTTTCTTGCTTTTCTCTGTGTACCCTTTGCAGGCATCTGGCTGCGTATTATCATGGGTTGGTTGTGGGGTTTCTGGCGTTTTAGTCTTATGGGTTTCGTGACTCTTATTCATGGATACTAGTACGAGGGTGGCCGACGGGTTGAATGATATCCTCTGGCTATTGACCAGAGAAACGATACAGGATGGGATCTTTCAGGCTGGGTCAGTTCCACCATTCCGGCCGGTTATTAGCTACTATCAATATAATCGCTCTCGATCGCCGGCCACTGTGGGCTGTCGCGGTTAACCTATGAGACCAGTTTATTGTCCATCTTTAAAAACAATACATACAGTGGAACTTGGGAGCCAGTAGATGAGGCGATCTACATGCCTAATACCTAGGGAATCGCAAAAGAAACGGGTTCCCGAATCAACTGGCTGTTACATGATGTTTACCCCATGGAGTGTAGATCTAATCTGAAGATCATGCGGTCTGCATGATCGGGCAGAGGGCTCCCCTGACAGATCCGCGTAAGCTTATTTCAGTTAGTCTAGAGGGCCTTAGGAGAGGCTTGGACAGTTGGGCAACTGTAATACGGGTATGTACCCACACCTTATTCGTCAGTTTTGATGGTAGGGCATGCGACTATATTTCATGTCATGGTTGGAGACTTGGAGTCTTGTCAAGGTGCCATCGTCATAGGAGCAGTGCGGTACCTGTAGTATCGAAGGTGACAAAACCCTTGTTCAACCTCACCTCCATACCCCGTACAAGGCGTCGTCTTTCACACTATGCATAAGTCATGCTCAGTACGGGATCAATTACCGTTGAATAAAATATGTTGGGAGGGTTTCGTCTTCCTCTTAGAAGTGCAAAGTCAATCAAGTCGCCGATAAAGATCATAGGAGAAGATTCTAGAAGAACAAAACCCCAAGGGAATAAATAAATTGATAAAAGAATTGATTAGTACGGAGTAGACATGCAACCCTTTGAAGCCTTGTATTGTGTCTGCCTGTAGGATAAGGCATTAAGTATATTTCCCTAAAAGGTTAGATCAAGTAGCGCCCCACCAGTAATTTTTCTCAAGATTTTCTCGACCGAACAGTGTTCTCTCAAACCATCTTTTCAAGCATACAGATCTGCAAGACGGCAGTGATCCTTTGCGTGAGCCACTCCTCCGTGAGAAGCCAGTAGTCTTTACGAAACCATGTCTGGAGAACCTAATGCCGGTGAGTACGGGTCTTGCTATCTGTTGTAGCTGGATTTGTCCCCCGATTGAGCGCTTTCCGATCAGGAACTAATGTCTCTATTACTTTGTAGCTTGGCCTCTGGCCGACGAGAGCCTCACCCAGAACCTCCTGGACCTTGTGCAGCAGGCTTCTCACTACCGTCAGCTGAAGAAGGGAGCAAACGAAGCGACCAAGACACTCAATCGTGGTACCTCTGAAATCGTCATCCTCGCTGCGGACACCAATCCTCTCGCTATCCTTTTGCACATCCCCCTTCTTTGTGAAGACAAGAATACTCCGTATGTCTTCGTGCCCAGCAAGCTTGCTCTGGGCCGGGCGACCGGTGTCTCTCGTCCGGTGATCGCTGCTAGCATCACCACCAACGAGGCTAGCGACCTCATGGGACAGATCCGGACCATCAAGGACAAGGTTGAGAGGCTCATGATCTAAGGCATGGTTTATGTTGTTGAATGGACGAGATCTAGGATATCGCAGGTGTTGCCATTCCTTGCTCCGGTGGATTCGCATTTATATGAAAGACACAACAACGGAAATGGACCATACTCTTTCAATACCTATCTTATACGGGAAACGCTATCTTAGATAATGATGGTTTCTCCGTTGAATATATATTGGGATCATTTTTCTAAGATAGACCCGCATATCCACTTCAATTCAGAACTAATTAGACATAATCACAAATTGAATAGGGGTCCAGAAGGCAGGAAAAAACTAATACGTAGAAATATTAGTCAGAAAATTGTACGAAGTAATTTGGCCTCTAGCCGCCTTGTCGATTATTGAAGGGATCAATGCGAAACAGATTAACTATGAACCGATCCATCAAGGGTCTAGTGAGTATCCTCAACCTGAAGATGCTAGCGGTTTAGCCGCCTTGGACTAACCCAAAAGTTGGGAACTAGTGGATAGCTCCGCTCACGGGCGGGGGCGGTGTCTCGTCCTGGCACCGCCGCTTCTCCCACTATGTTTCTGTTCCCCATTCTCAGATAACTGTAAAACCCACCTGGCTGGCTCAGGCTCCTTGCTGGTAAAGGAGCACTTTCCTGCGTTGACAATCATACATGTCAAGTCCACCGGTTTTCACAGCGATACTTGTCCGTATGTGCGTTAAGCGGGCTTCCTCCGTTGTATAGGGAGCCTTCTTTTACATGAGCGGACGACTTCATATCACTCACCCTAGCCGCCTTGTTTTGAAACTCCTCACACTTATTGACCCTCATTCCAGCCATTCTACCCAACACATCTTCCATTAAGGATAGAGATAAGCCGGCCATGTCTGTCTCAACGTTTACTTCGATAGCCACTGTGGCGATTACTACCACAAGTTTCATCAGCGGCGTTTCCGCTGGCAACCTGGACTTTGTTTCTAGCACTCTCGCAACACCAATGTCGACTCCAACTTCTCAAACTATTCCTTTCCCCCTGGCAGGCCCAGATCCAAGCGGAGATAACGATGACACCGGGGAGTGCAGGCTATTAGGTCCTTTCTCTCTTCTGGTGCAAGTCGCTCTCGGAGCGTTGGCACTTCTATCCCTTGTCTATAAGAGGTGGAGGGAAAGACCTCAGCGACCTTTAAAAGTGTGGGCGTTCGATGTTTCTAAGCAGGTCTTCGGATCGGCTATGCTACATCTGGCGAATCTGCTCATGTCTATGTTCTCGGCCGGTCAATTAGAGATCACGAGCGAGTACAAACCGAACCCATGTTCTTTCTATATACTGAACCTAGGGATCGATGTAAGTTCCTCAGTTCCGTTCATCTATTTCTTCTTAGCGACTGGCTAATGTTAATCGCAGACTACTCTCGGGATACCGATACTCATTTTCATCCTCCACATTCTGAACCGTCTGGCTCTTTACACACCGCTTGCAGATCCCCCGGAGTCTATTAAGTCTGGAAACTACGGTCGTCCGCCACGAGCGACATGGTGGTTCAAACAGTCTATGATATACTTTGTGGGACTTTTGGGAATGAAGATATGTGTCTTCTTCCTGATTCAACTGCTGCCATTTATTGTCAAGGTGGGTGACTGGGCACTGCGATGGACCGAGGGTAACACAGCCGTTCAAATCATCTTTGTGATGTTGCTTTTCCCGGTAATCATGAATGCGATTCAATATTACATCATCGATATATTCATCAAGAAGCCATCGCATGAAATGCTAGAAGAGAGTGAGGTTGACGACGTCATGGACGACAGGCATGATCACCATCATGCCTTGTTGGCCGGGCTGGATGAGGAGGTCGCGTCAGAATCAGAAGATGACTCTGTTGGGAAGGGCACTAGGAAAGTACTCGTGAGCCCTCCCCAAAAGGACGTCGTGCGCCTATATGACTCTGCCGAGTACCATCCAACAAGCGAACTGGGGCACAGTTCTGCCTCATCAACATCTGCTAGACGTCTCGCCGGACATGTTGAAGATGATCAGGCGTTGTCAACGGCAGATTTTGCAACACAACAAAAAGATCATGACTAGCCTATGCTTTGAAAGGGTGTTTTAAGTCGGCGTTTATGATCGGTAGTTGTCATGGTGGCCTTGTTATGGCTCGGTTTCATTGGTATAAGGTCGGAATTGGTTGTGATTTGTTCCATTTCCCATCTTTCTCCTTTGTCCATATTGCTTTCTTTTCTCAATGTCCAGAGAAATCCGCGCTGAGTTGGTAGGTTTTCATAAACTATAAGCTTCCATATTCGGCCCAGGTATCAATATGTTCTCGCCTTAAAAAATTGCGTACCCTAAGGCACCGTTTTCTACCGCAGAACCCACCGCCCACTTCTGCCGGATGAATGAAGAAAATTATTGTCGAAACTCCACCATTGTCGGCACCAGCTTACTCTTCATTTCTGCTTCTTGCTTCATTTTTCTTCCATTGAAGAAACCGTTTCCCTCATCCATCCTACCTTATAATAGGCCATAAAACCTTAGTAAACTCCTAAAAAAATCAAGCGACTTGCATAATGCCTAAAAGCAGTGTCAAGCAAAAACCTCGCCAGAAATTCAAGCCGGCTTCACGTTCGCCGTTTGAGAATGCTAGGCCTACTCAGGAAGACAGCGACATGGAAACGAACAGCAACTTGAGCGACGGCACTGATGGTATTCCTGAAAAGGACGAGGCGGAGAAAAAATTGGAAAGGCTACTATTTGGTGACGATGAAGGTTTCCAAGGCGCATTAAAGAGCCAAAAGGAGCGCAGCCTCATAGCTCTATCAAAAGAAAGCGACGATGAGGGCTCTGACGCAGGGCATAGGGAGGATGGAACCGAAGATCAAGAACTCGATGGCATTGCTGACGCTGATGTATGTATATCCACTCTCTCCTCCTTTGTCTCTGCCAAAAGAGAGTAGAAAGGAAACACTGTCAAATTGTTGGTCGCGCTAATGTGATTTCTCTGTAGCTTTTTTTCCTTGATTCTGGAGCTGGACCTGTTTCCACTGACCTCGCCGAATCCCCTGAGACGTCTTCTGAACCTGACGAAGAAGATCTGGAGGAAACTCCGGTTGTGTGGCATGATAGCGACGACGAGCTCCTGGCCGTCTCCCTAGCTAGCCAGCAGAGGTTGAGAAAATTGCGTGTCGCCGAATCTGAGGACGTGATTAGTGGCAATGAGTATATTCGACGACTTCGCCGTCATTATCAGCAGCTGCATCCGACCCCGGAATGGGCGATTCCGGGGCAACAAAAGAGCCCTGGCGATTCCGACTCTGAGCACGCGGACATCATGGATACAGATGATGAAGAGCAGACTTCTGCACAGCCTTTGGCCAAGCTACTTCAAGGTGCCGCTGATCTTACCAAGCTCGATGATGCACGCCCTGGTGGGAAAAGAAAGCTACGACAGGAAGTCATTGACATTCAAAGACTGAAGGACGTCGGCGGTGATCAGCCAGTAAGTGTGATGTTTGTCCAAGTGTAGGACGGCGGACATAACTAATCATGCTTTCTAGTCCTCGGTCGATTCGCTTTCTTTCCACCCCCATTATCCATTGCTATTGTCCTCGGGGCCTGCGGCCACTCTCTTCTTACATCATATCGCACCCTCTGCGGCCGCTCCTAACCCTATTCTCACGTCATTTCATATTCGCCGTACGCCTATTCACACATCTGCTTTCGCTCCCCCAACCGGTAACAAGATATTCGCTTCCGGTCGTCGGCGATACTTCCATATATGGGACCTTGACACGGGAAAGGTTGACAAGGTCAATGGCTCCGCCGACAGAAAAGAGGAACAAAAATCCATGGAAAGATTCAAGCTCTCCCCTTGCGGACGGTATGTGGGGCTTGTTGGCACGTCGCGCAAGGGCGGTGGTCTCATCAACGTTTTGGATTCGGGTACAGCTCAATGGATTGCACAAGTTCGCGTAGATGGTCAAGGAGGCGTTGCGGACTTTTCCTGGTGGGGTGATGGTGAAGGCATGACAGTCGTCAGTAAGAACGGTGAGGTATCCGAATGGGATGGAAGCCTGAATCAAGTAGTGGCCCGCTGGATGGATGCTGGTGCGGTAGGCACGACAGTCCTTGCTCTTGGAGGACGTTCCGGACGGACACAGTTGGGAGGCGACCGTTGGGTTGCAATTGGCAGTTCTAGTGGAGTGGTCAACGTGTATGACCGTCGTGAATGGGCTGCAGCATACGCAGCACAATCTTCTTCGGCAGATATTAACACTCCAGCCATTCCACGCAACCCTGAACCCGTACGTGCGCTTGACCAGCTGACGACGCCAATCAGCCACCTGGTGTTTGCGCCGGATGGTCAGTTCTTGGTAATGGCTAGTCGCTGGAAGCGCGATGCCTTGAGAATAGGTATGTCCAGCTCTTCTGCTTCCCTTCCCTTTTTAGTGAGTAAACGCATCCTAACCATTGCAGTTCACCTTCCATCCTGCACTGTATACCGTAACTGGCCCACGTCTAACACACCTCTTGGACGTATCTCGTCGGTCGCCGTCTCGCCTAATTCAGAGCAGTTGGCTGTCGGCAACGAGCAGGGCCGTGTTAGGCTTTGGGAAATTCGGGGATAAGCAATCACGAGCGAGGCAAAAGATGATGCATCATGTATATCTGTGATTAGAATACATTTGGATCAACATAAATTAGTCTATTGGATTACTTTGTCACAGATCTCTAAGTCCAGGAGATATTTTCTCAGTCTCACTCGCGCAACCATCCCCCTAGACAAGTTATTTCATAAACTACTCATCGACGAGGGCCGAACCAAATACAACGCTATGGCCAATATGTTTCTCAGCATAAAGCAGAATGAAAAGAAAGGACGGAGAGTAAATACAACTAGAAGTCCAAGTTTCTACAATCCGGTGGATAGTTAACCTGGATTACCCACCACTGGAGCGCGGTATATATACGCAGAGCTAACTCAACCGATGGTCTTGCACTCGTTCTCGAACTTATCATTTTACCGAAGAGAGGACTACCACTCTGCTATAGTTTACTAGAGCTCGTGTTGTAGGTAGTGGAGTTCTTACTGGGGTCCGCAGTGTGGCCCGGAGTAATGGCAGTTATTGTAGTAGAGTTGCCACCTAGATTCTTGCTGCGACTTGGGACTATCCGGCTAAGTTTGATGGATTCGATATCCAAGCACAAGACCAAGATTTACTCACAGATTCGTAGTTTCTTTAAACCGTAAGTCAATTCCCATATGTTAATGTGTATAATAAATTAGCTATCTTTCGCCTTTCTTTTTTATTACTCGCCTGTCCCGTATAAAAACCCCATCGGTCTATGTTGTAAACCGAGCCATGTGCCTTGTGTTGATATTGACATCCCCTCAGAGAGAAAAAAAGAAATAAGAAAGGAGATGAAGATGCATCTCCAATGTTTAACACTCGGAGTCAGATAAAGTCGACAATGCCCACATATTAAATGAGACTCTGCATATCGGCCATATCTCGGATACCGCAGCTGATGCCTGCCTTGACCCGCTTCAATGTCAATGCAGCAATAAGAGCCGCTCCAACACCAGAACCGTCTTCAGCAGCCATGATGACCACCTTGTCCTTCTCGTTAGGTGCCCAGTCCAAGATCTCGCGCAGAGCCTGTGCTCCACGGGCCTTGAAGTGGGGATATTTCGTAAAGACAGAGCCGTCGGCGCCCACATGGCAAGACTCAATGTTCTTCTTCTTGCAGATGGCAGCCACACCACACGCCGACAGACGAGCTGCACGAGTGCCGATCAACTCCGCCAAGCGACGGATCATTTCCAGCTCCTGCTGGGTGGCCTTGATGTTCAGCTTGCGCTCCATGAGCTCCTGAGTTTCCTGCAAGTTCTCGTACGGATCATCCTCAATAGCTGCGAGGAAGGACGCGTCCAGCAAGTAAGGTTTCCGGAGCTGGGATGTGTCTTGGCCCTGGAAAATCAGACCAGGCCTCGTCTCCAACAGATCCAAGAGGGCTAGACGGAATATTTCTCCCAAGTAAAGACCTGCAGTCATCTTCTCGAAAGCTTGTTGTCCTGGGCGAGGGGAGTCGCGGTCGATGATGATATCATACTTCGTGAGGGGCAGAACAACGTGCTCATTGTCAAAGGCACCGTACTCGCAGTTGATGGCCACGGGCATGTCTGGGGGTAGATTCTTGTGTGCAAGCTTGGGAACCGAGCCACAATGTTCCATGTAGGCGGCGTTGACACCAGTGCCGAAAATGCAGCCAATTTTCATATCTGAGTCGGTGTAAGAAGAGGCGATCAGGGTGCCCGTAGTGTCGTTGATCAACGCAGCAACTTTGATAGGAAGGCCCTAGAGTGGAGTTAGCCTTCCAGCTCTGGCTCAGTTCCAGTAAACGTACTCTTTTCTTGAGGATTGCCTCCAATGGGGGCACAACATCCTGGCCCTCTACTCCGTCAATGTCGAAACCCTTTGTCCAACGCTGGAGAACACCATGATCAATGTATTCCTGTGTAGCAGGATAGGAGAAGGTAAAGCCCAATGGCAGTTTAGACAGTTTCTCATTCTCGTGGTGGGATTCAATAAACTGCTGCAAACAGTCGGCGATGTATTCCCAAAGCTCCTCCGCTGTACCCGTCTTCAACTCCTCCGGCATACGATACTTGGACTGGGTGATGTCGAAAGCGCCCTTCTCTTCCGTCAAAGTGATCTCACAGACACGCAGATTAGTACCGCCCATGTCCAAAGCGAGGAAGGTTCCCTGCTCGTCGCCATCGGGGAATCCCATGACCCAGGTCACATTCATGGGCTGGAGAGACGAATTAATCTTTGGATTATAAAGGGTGAAGTGAAGTATCCAGATAAAAACTCACAATGTTACCCCCCTCGACGCTTAGACCTAATCCGCTATCGATCAGCCTTCAACCTCAGCCGAAACGACCAGTTAAAACCCACCCTTTTCGAGCTCCTTCACGAAATGGTCCGCAATCTGCTTGAGTTTGGCGCCGTCCACGGTAAAGATGTCCTCGAATTGCTTGATCTGCTCCAACAGGTTCTGGGGCAGCTCATGCATCGATCCTGTAGACGGGATGCCGATTAGAAGCCGAATCGGTAAACCCGTAGCGGGGCATTGCTGATAATGATAACAAACTCACCCTTGCGGGATGGGGGACGTTTGGGGCCAATTCCAACCATTGTGATGATTTTAGTTGAGTGTCAAGGGGAAGACAATACGATGTGGTTGAGAAAGTGAAAGGCGAGTATAGAGAAAGTTAACAGGGAAGAGAAATGGGAGGGAGGAAGCGTTTGGGGAAGGTCAGAGAGTTAGTTGTATGATATCAGCGCTTGGGCGTGGGGCAGGCAGCAAGTTGACCCTAAAATACGCATCACCCAAGAAAATTCAAGACCAGAGCCCCGCAAGAGGTGAACTCACCGGTCCTTGTTTGGGTATTTTGTTTCTCTCTTTCGAGTCCACGTTTTATTCGATCCCCGGTCCCTTTTTCTTTTTCTTTTTCTTTTTTCTTTTCTTCTCTTCTTTCTCTCATGGTCACAAAGTTCAAACCGTGTTAGAACAACCCCGCAAGGCATTCAAACTCTCCGCATTTCCCACATCCCCAAACATCGGTGAAAGTCCAATCCAGTGACGTATCATTTTGACAGGTTAGGGCTACAAGAAGTTTGTTGGGTACGAAAGAACATACGGTATAGAATAGTCCATTTGAACTCTCTTCATTCTCACCCTAATAAAATAATAGTATGAATAATAATAGTCATAAGTAAACCGGACAGTCATCTCTCTCTCTCTCTCTCCTTTTCGCGGTAAAACTACTCCGTACAGGGTCAAATAAAAGAAAAAGCATAACCCCGTTAGAAGGTTTAGACCATCAAGCCACAAAATCAATCAAATCAATAAATAATAATATTACCAACAACGCCATCCACCCGAGCCACCAATGCATAGGGTCATATGATTCTTACATCTAAATGACAGATGGCTGCTTCTTCTCTCGCGCTAAATGGGGAAATACATGTGCCAGACCTTCGTAACTCCTTCGCCGCTCCTCGGTTAGGGCCTTCTTCTCTATTCCATTACTATGTCGATCTAGATTCTGCCGGACTCGTTGTTGGTATGCATCTGAGATACCTAAAGTGCGGTCAACCTCTTTGGTAAGGCGCTCAATTTCATCTCGCAGCCGCTCATCTCTTGTCTGCGAAGGAGTTTCTTCCGCATCTCGGCCCTCCTTGTCAGGATTTGTGCTCTCCCATAGTGACTCCAGTTCCTGTTCCCATCCCAGCGCGCGGGCGAATCTCCTCACCCCGGCATCACAGTCGCCGAGAAGAAGGACATCGTCCGGTCGAGATCCCAATCCACCAACGCGCTCCATGTTAATGAGCACGCGGGGTGCTCCGTCCCGACAGAATGCTGGTAAGCTAGCGAAAGGCTGCACGGAGAGACTAGTGCCCATAACAATGCAAAGGTCCGCCTGCTCTGGAAGCGTCCGGTTAAGGAAGAATTCCTCCGGTAATGCTTCGCCGAAGAAAACGATATCGGGCTTCACAAGCCCATTGCATTGGGAGCACCGAGGTACCTCGCCTTCATTGATAGACTGCTTCATCAGTTGCTCGGGATATTCAGCCTTGCAGTCGATGCAGTGCTGGTTTGCAAAGCTTCCATGTGCCTCAACGATCATATCCCCAGGCACACCTGCCAGCCGCTCGAGACAGTCGATGTTTTGTGTGAAATGCTTCATCAAAAGACCCTTGTCATAGAGCAACTTGACAAAGGAATGCGCAATAGTGGGTCGATATCGGCCGGGGGCCAGCTCCCGCGCCAATGCGTAGAATGGCCGCGGATTCTCCCTGAAAAAGCCAATGTCAAACACATCTTCAGGATCCGTCAGGTCAAGATGGGCCAAATTAGCATAGATTCCCGTTTCTGGGGAACGAAAATCGGGAATGCCCGCCGAGGTACTAATCCCAGCGCCCACCTATCGTAGACCTCGTCAGTCGGAATAGTGGGGGGAAGGGAAAATTCGGGAGGCATACCATTACCACGATTTGGCAATCATCCTTTGCTTTGATATATTTAGCGACCGCCTCAAGGGTCCGAGCTTCTAGCGCGGAAGGAGGGGTGTCTTCATCCACCAAGGTCGACGGTTCATTGCCCATAATGTGAGGCAAACGGCCGGATTTGGGCCTAGCGGGTTGATGTCGGGGTCTGCGACGGCGGCCAATGGTGACGAAGAAATTGTGAAAAGAAGTGGACGAGTCAGAAGAGGGTGGATAAAGTCGTAGCTCTGTTAAATCGCGAATGACCAAGGTTGATGATTTTCGTCTAACCTGGCGGAGAGAAATTTGTATGGGGAAATCATCTTGAATGACGTCGAATCGACGGTTTACCCGATCGGGTCTTCTTTCTTACAATGCCTAAGGCACCTACGTCTGACTGTCTGACTCTCACTACCCTTTAATAGCAAGCAAGTTCCTATTCCTCATTCACCGCCTTCCTCTTTCATCCTTTTAACAACATGCCAGAATAACCCCCGTTCCACCCCCGATTCCCCAGTTTCCTTTGGTCGATCGCTCGTTCGCAACCTCCGTGGTGGACAATGCCTGAAACTAATGTCGGCGAGGTCAATGGACATGCGGTGGCCCCATCGCCTTCACTAGACTCTAGCAAACCTCTTCCGAGCTCCTCGTCCGATATCTTCAATGCCAGCTCTCTCGCGGAAATCAAGGCTACTTTATCGCACCTTCACGAACAGGAGACGTCGGTGACAGCCCGATTAGATGCCCTTGTCGCCTCTCAGAAGGATTTTTCACGTGAATTGGGTCGATTGGATTTGCTCCGTGCGCATCTCGGCTCCCAAACCACCACCACCCGGTCCATCAGCCATGGCATGCTCTCAGAGGCCGCGGCCACCGCAGAGAGAATATCGAGCGCAGTCCGCCGCCTGGATCTGGAACAATCTAGGGTAAAATCTACTTTGGATGTAGTGGAACAGGTTTCTGAACTTAAGGCCTGTGTACTGGGAGTCGCGGGCTCCATGGGTGCCCCGCAGGATTGGGAAACAGCAGCCAGTTATCTGAACCGGGCATCCAAAGTCCCACCAGAAGTTGTTCATGGAGCTTTCGCGGCTGAGATGGTACCCACGGCGGAAGTTCCGGACCCGCCAAATGTAACCTTGGATAATGCGGCTGAATCCCTCTGTGGCTTGTTCTTGCGCGAATTCGATAAGGCCGTCAAGGAGAATAACGGCGCCAAGATCACACGGTTTTTCAAGCTGTTTCCTCTTATCGGCCGCTCGGAGGTTGGCCTTGACGTCTACGGGCGTTACGTATGCCAGGGCGTGGCGTCACGAGCGCGGTCCAACCTCAACGCTGGGGCAGGAACTCAAAGCAAAGATGGCTTCTTCTACGCCAATGTTCTGACCAAATTATTTGAACATATCGCTCAGATTGTCGATGGCCACGGGGGACTAGTAGAGCGACATTACGGTCCGAGAAAGATGAACCGAGTTATTGAGCGACTACAACTTGAGGCAGATGTCCAAGGCGGTATCATTCTCGACACCTGGGGTGATGAGAGACATGTAGATCGCAAGCTGACTGACATCAAATCATATGCGTTTACTTTCCTAGTACAAAGCTTTCTCCCCCCTCAGCGCAGCGCCACACCACGGTCGAACTCCCCTGCAACTCGGGACGGGGCTTCAACAGCTGAGGATGAGGGTGTTGACATGAAAGAGGTCGACGGATTACTGAATGAAATGGCGGTTATGCTAGGTCGTTGGTCACTATATTGCCGATTCTTGGCAGAAACATGCAATGTGGGTCATATGTGAGCCTTTATGGTTTTTGCCAGCTAACATCCACAGGCTCCTGGTGAAGACGATAATCTGTTTACACCGCCTCAATTCTTGAAGGAATCCACTTTATCGAAAAAGATCAATGACCGACTTATATCTCCATTCAATACCATGACCACCTTCTTCTTCCGTCGGACAGTGGAGAAGGCATTCCAGCTAGATGAACAGCCCACTGGCCTGACATTAAACCCGCAGAGGCCGCTGAAGGCTGACCCGCCATATATCACCTCGGCCGTCGATGACATCATGTATATAGTCAACAAGGTCCTACAGCAATCACTTGCAACGTCGCAGATCACAGTGGTTACCAATGTAGTGCCGACTCTGTCTCGGGTGCTAGGCTCAGATTTCATTGGGATGACACAACGGAAAATGCGGGACGAATGCTATCCGAGAGCATCGGTACAAGGAGCTCAACCCCCAGAGCATCTGATAGTCTCTTTTCTAGTCTTGGTCAACAATCTGGATGTAGCCGTTGATTACATTCGACGCATCGTGCAAACTCATACCGAAACCAGGAAGACCACAACTGGTCCCGACGGGCAGACTGAAGAGACGGACCAATTGCATTCCCTCTTTCCTAACAATGCAGATGCTAAGCTCGCAGCGCAGACGCTGCAAGCCCTATCATCATCTTTTGAGTCTAAGGTCAACGACCTTCTGTCCGATGGCATCCAAGTAGTGTTCAACAACGTCATCAAGCATCGTCTGCGACCCATTTTAGCAGACGCGTTCCGAGATATCGATTATCAACCCGGAGATGACAATGACCCCACCAGCACTTCGTACCATGAGTACGACCGCGACGAGGATGCGGATGACAATGCCAGCCGTGCGGAACTTGTCCGACCGCGTTTTGCAGCCAGTTGGACTGAACTTCTTCTCCCAATATCCCGTATACTTACCACGTCTGCCTTTGACCGCCTCTTAAGTATCACGGTAGCTTATCTTTCCCGACTCTTGGAAAAGCGACTCTGGTCGTATCAAGGTCGTGTCAACGCACTGGGCGCCACACGACTTGAGCGAGACGTTTCGGGAATTGCTAGCGCAGCAGTGGATGTCGGTGGCACACACGGGGCACCGGGAAGATACCGCCACCGGGAGTCATTTGCTCGTTGCATGCAAATGACGTTGATTATGGGCATGGATGACGACGAATGGGAGGATGTTATACGTGGAGGCGAGACGGCCGAAGTAGTCGAGAAACTGAACCGAGAAGAACGGACAAGGATTCGAGGAATGGTGAGACGACAGGGCACTCAATACTAGTTTAGTGGTAAGCTGACTGACATCACCTTACCAACGAGTACTTTAATATTGTATATTTTTCAAACATGTTTAAGCATTGCAACTTTCCAGGCTCGGTTATAGAAAAAAGGAAATATCTCCCTTCTTTCTTTGTTCTCCTTTGCTTTTTTTTACAATTTCTAGAATTCTGCCAATTCGTTATATATTGATGAAGAGTAATTTTTGAATATAGCTGCCCAATTATTCACTGCACTAATGCTTTGAGAAGCTTATCTACGGAGTACAACGGCATAATCTAGCAAACAAACGCAATGAGGAAAGCCTGGGTAGGGTATTTAAGCAGACACAATCCCTGTATGGCTTAGAAGAACAGACAATCTTCTTCATACTTTCATCTGTCGTATTGGTAGGCGTTCATGGACAGGCGGTCAACCAATTAGGTTAGGGTTAGGAATTCATCACGGGTAACAGATCAGACTCTCGATCGAGACTTTTTCTAGGGTTGAATGGATAGATAAATTGATGTCATTAGATAACGTTTTACTGACAAATCTATGCATGTGGTATCCGGAAAGATAAAAATCCCCCAAGCAAGCTCTAATTATATACAGATGGAGAAACACGCTCATATCAATCCTAAACGCCAGTTCCAACCAACCCCAAACCACAGGTATCAAATACAAAGAGAAAATTCTGGCTCAGCCAAAATGGTTAAAGCAAAGAAACGCACGCTGGATATCACGGAAAACGCAAAAGCATAGAATGGAACAGATCTAAAGTCCCGGCACATTACTGTGTTTTCTCATCCTCCTCGACACTGGGTGGTATTGATCCCTCGTGAGCGGGATGTTGTTCGGCAACTTGACGTGGGGCGGGTGCCATTGCCGGCGCAGGTGCCGGGGACATCTTGATTTCCTGGATGCCGGAGTCGCCTTCGCTGCAACCGCGACTGTCAATACCGATGGGGGTATGGCCGTCAAGCATCATTTCGCTGTGCTCCCCGATGCCGTACCGTGCGGCGGCAGGGATATGGTGGCCGTCTTCGAGCTGGTCGTGTTTCTGAGGGGTCCATGCAAGATAGTCACGACGGACTTCGACGTAGTCGTAGGCGAACTCGCCAAGCTGATCATCGTCCATACCGAGCAATTCGGCTTCCTCAGAAGCGCGCAGCTTCAGGCCGGGGATTGCATTGATGGCGTAGGCAATGATGGCAGACACAACGAAAGCATAGGCGGCTGAGGCGACAATGAAGGCGATTTGAATGTAGAGTTGCTTGTAGTTGTGGATCAGCCATCCACCCATTTTGCTACCAGTGTTGACTCCGTCCAGTCCTACGATCGCGTCGTCGGCGAAAAGCGCGTTGAAGATAAGACCGACAATACCCGCGATACCGTGCTCAGCTAACACATCCATGGAATCGTCGATACGAATCCAGTATTTCACTATAAATCCAGTCAGTCCATTGTTGTTCAGTTAGGACATGACAAACAGAGCTTACCCTTGGTGGAGTAGTTGCAAACAATACCAGTGACTATACCCAGAATCACACTAGCCCAAGGGGTAATGAATCCTGATGCCGGGGTAGCTGCAACCAGGCCCGAGATGGTGCCAGAGCACCAACCAACCATGGACCATTTCCTCGCTAAGCGCCAATCGAGAAGGACCCAGCTAATGGCCCCAAAAGCCGCAGTCAGGTTGGTATTCCAGCACGCCATGGTGGCACGAAGATTGGCTCCAAAGGCTGAGCCACCGTTGAAGCCAAGCCATCCAAACCACAAGAAAACGGTTCCAAGGAGAATGAGAGAGACGTTGTGAGGGCGGAAGTTCAACATCATGCGCTCCTGGCGACGACCAAGAACCATTGAATAGGCGAGTGCGGAAAAACCGGAGCCAATCTCGACCGGACCACCACCCGCATAATCCAATACACCGTAGTTCATTGCCCAGCCATTCACATTCCACACCCAACAAGCCAAGGGACAGTATACGATCGTAGCCCAGACGAACACAAACACCATGGCGGGGAGCAAGCGTCCACGTTCAGCAACAGCTCCCATGATAATCGCAGCCGTGACACCACAGAATTGCATCTAATATACACCTCGAAGTCAGTCATCTTTACCCCATGTGGGTAGGCCTAGAAACCAACCTGATAGAAGGCATAGAGGAGATTGGGCACAAGAACAGAGCCAGGACTTGGATCGGCCAAGGTCTTCATCAGGCCGAAGTTACGAAGGTTTCCGATGTATCCGTTGGTGGCCGTGGGCGAGAATGCAAGCGAATAGCCCCAGAAATACCATTGGAACGTGACGACAGAGAAAGAAGCCATACAGGCCCAAATCATACTCAGGGCTGATTTACGGCGAGCAAGACCGGAATAAAGGAAACCGAGACCGGGAATCATGACCATGACCATGGCGGAAGCCACGATGATATACGCTTGATCACCGGATTGAAACCACTTGTTCACGTTCTCCACCCCTGGTAAGATAATTAGTCTTATCGAACACGAGAAAGGCCGGATATTTGTCAATTGAAAACATACTGGAGTCACCACCCAGCTCATTGGTCGCCAGCGAGTCATAGTTAGATGGGGCTCCAGTCCAGTTGTAAGACGCATAGTCAGGGACGAAGGGCGCCTTGATGTCCGACATGTTATATACAAGTGAATTGCAGTTCTGTATGGAATATCGACTTCAGGCACGCGGTGCCTATTCTTTCTCGTAGCAGCGCCACCGCCGGGGGGGCTGAAAGATGGCGGGTGGTAGGTGTTGATAGGAAAGAGGCAGGAATACAAAAATCTTCAGTTGGGTGAGGACGAGGGAAGAAGCAGATGACTCTTTTTGTTGTGCCTGTCAATCGAGTGTCTCACTTTTGCTCTCGGGGAGGAATGCAGGAAAGAATGGAAAAGAGAGAGAGGAGCTCCGCCAGGCTGTGTGTATGTGTGTGTGTGTGTGTGTGTGTGTGTCTGTGTGTGGAGAAAAAGAACCGCCACGGGGGCGGAGATGTTGTAGTATATAAAAGCAGGCCGAGAGTTCTGGAAAGATAGGGCCGGTGGGTCGGCAAGTGGATGGGACAAATTTGCGTTTGCAAATGTGAACGAGTCAATTGAAAGATAAGTCCAGGCCTACAGTGAGTAGGTCACTACTAGGGCGCGATAATTGATCGGCACGGATTCCAAGGCCAAGGGTAAGTGGGGACGTGTGGGAAAGAGAAATGGACCTTTATTAGTTATGCCCAATCAATCCATCAGTCAGTCTATCGCGTAAGACTTGTTGGAAACTCTGTTGGAGGATGTAGATACCGATAGTGTTGGTGTTTATACGAGAGAACGTGGTCAATCAGAGCAAAGATAGGACAAAGAAGAAGAAGAAGAAGAAAAAAGAAAAGCACAGGAAAACGATCATCGAGCAACCTAGCGAGGGAGGCGCGGATAACGGGAAAAGACAAGGGAAAAAATTAAATAAAAAGAAAAATAAAATAAAAATGTCAAATAGTCAGAGATAACAAGATGTGAGAAATCGAATGGAATAAAATAAACTCAGGCTTCCAGTCATCGACGGGATCCTCAAAAACCTCCAATCAAATCCACCCCCCTTTCATGAGTCTGAGAATCAGACTGTAACAGTCAATACTTTGCCTTTCTCTCTTCAATTGAATCCATTGCATCTTCTGGTGCAAAATCAACATCACTTCATGAACCATTGGTCATCCAGTGGCAAATGGGGAACTTGTCTTCTTTTTTTTTTTTTTCCTGGCAGGACGTGGCAAAATGTATAAACATAGTGCCGACTAACTACTAGTTAGTTGATTAGTTCCTTTGGTACCCTAGGTATTAGCAGTAGTTGAGTCTTGTCTCCTAATGTCCTTTCTCTTCCTCCCCCACTGGTAATCGTCAGGATCGTTGACATCCCCTATTATCATGATCCACCATGAGCTCATATCATATCTAAAATGAACCGCACCTCCTGATCAATAAGATCTAAACGTCCCAATGAGTCTCTACCGGAGGACTTGGCATTGGTCCTTTATAGAGTTTGGCCGAGACCGAAATAGGCATTGCGAGGGAGATGTGATGATGCTGAGATGAAACCAAGCGATGCGGAGCTGAACGCTCCGGGGAGAGGCGGAGCAATTTGCAACCTCCTGCTCAGAGGATTCTAGAGAATAAACGGGCTCTGTGTGATTTATTTATACCTTGTAGACCGGATGGCTTATACCCTACGAGATGCTGCATAGATCGATCTATCTATCCCGTTACCTCCAGTTATCACTGATAAAGTCCAGGTCTTTAAGGGTCTGGGTTATATCCATTCGTCCTGGAATGCCCAATCCTCTGGTTGGTATCTGACGAAGGGATCCGCCAGTCGTGAGCGGAGCCTAAGGAAAGACCAAACAAAAAAAAAATACAGTACGGCCCTTATCATCCCCGTTTCTCTCAGCTCATAGTTATCTCCCGAATGATTGGCCATGAAGTCCCGATAAGGTCCTGAACGCCACCCTCCCGCCATGTGGGGCCTCTGCATCCGGTTCCGGCCTAGTCTTGGCTCTTCAGTCTCCATCGTACTGATAACGTCCACTTTCGGCCAATGACCGTTTGGTCGGTTCCTCGACAGGCTCCCTCAATCACCCGAGTTCACTCGGGAATTTCAGGAGCGATGCTTCGCCGACTACCATCCCGAACCGAGATGAACTTCCGGAGGAATCGTTATCTATTTAAGGCTTGGCAGTGAGGAGATACGAGAGATGTTCTCTTTAATAGTCATCGAAGTAAAAAAAAAGAAGAAAGAAAAAGAAAGGTCCGCCAGGCTTGGATTATTCCTTGTTTAAGTACTTAATTCGTAGGGCTTCATGGTATCCTATTTTTTATGTTATGTCTTTATATCTCTTTACATCATTGGTGTAGCCCTAAGGTCTCATCCATCCCTCCCTTCACCAGTACCGATTACCGATATTGCGGCGCGTTTGCTTGTGTGTGGGGTGTTCAAACTTCAGCCTCCCGAGCCAAACTCAATCCAGTGATTAGGCCTGTTACTAGCCTTAGCTTTCCCACTATCTATGTAGCTTAAATAATTAGCACCACCCCATTTCCCAGTGACTAACGGCCAAACCAAACACCCTATCCGCCCATCGTTCTCACGAACTTGCTCATGAGTCTCTTTTCAGCCCTTAAGATCTGTACTACCGCCCATTTTCGGATAGTTATCGCTTAGATACCTTGCGCACCCCGTGGGGGTGTACAGGCCAGGCAATAGTTGAGAACGGTGGGGCTACCCTATACCCTATACGGACGGCATATTATTACATGCGTATGTATTATGATCAGGAGGGCAATGTACTACTCAGTAGTGTCATGACTGCTTGTATCAGCTGCTCACGCCCCTTCCTGCAAGCTAGGTGTGCTGTATATCGATATGATGCACTTGTGTTTCACCTGTAGTCACTGGTTTGTGCTATGGAATGCCCATGGGAACTAGAGATTGCTACCTACTAGCCCCTTTGTTCCACTCCTTGCATGATCCGTGTGTCGAACCTGCAATGCGGCTGGGTGGGGGTTGCTACTAGTACTACGGAGTACCTGAGGGATATATGCACCAGGTAGACCCTACCTGTCTACTACTACTACTACTACTATAGTGCGAGAGATTCCGGGGAAACTTTCATCTTGGTACAGTTAGCTTTTAATATTTACCGTCACCGAGACTCGTGTGTGTGTGTGTGTGGCCCATCGTGTCAAACTTATGCGTTGTCTTGCATCATTGACTTTACCGGTGTACTCGTACATACTGGGAATATATATACGCCGCAGGCCGACCGTACTCTTCATGCATACAGTGTGTTCTTCTTTCGGCCAAAACATTGATGATGGACTTTATTTTCCCGAAAGTGACCACCGATTATGGGGTAAGCGGATGTCTACCACAGAGCAATTTCCTCGAGTTATATATATAATACAGGAATCGAGGCAGCCTTATCTTAGCCGGCTGGCCCAATGGTAAGGGGCTGGACTACGAATTAGGAGACTCCCGTCGAGCCCTGCGTCGCTCAACTTTTTTGTTGTCCTGTCTCAAATAGACAGATATTTCGATCCTCCCATACTTGTCCCTCCCTGCCCTTCTTTGTATTTCTCGTTCCTAATCACCGCCTTTTCCAATGCACCCGTTTCAAAAAACCAACTACATGAGCTGTCAGCTGTTACAACATAAACAATGTTCAGGTGTCTCGCGGGAATAATAGTTCTCTATGATGTTTCCTCTATACAACTAGTACAAAGCATATATCAACTCGACCCCTTAGACATTTACGCTGTATCCCACCCCAACGGCCCGCCGCCGTTTCACCGACTGATAATACTTCCGGGCCTCGTCTACCCAAAACACTGAACTCGAAATACACAATAGCTTGAACAGATGTGCCAGATTGAGCGGCTCCGTCTGAAAGACTCGCTGCAGGAAAGGCAGATAGATCACACACGCCTGCCCGGCAAGTGATCCGAGGACGGCGTAATTGAACATCTTGTTCCCAAACAAGGAGATCTCGCCGCGAAGCACCGACTTGCCCTCGCTGCGGCAGGTCAAGGCGTTGAACATGTCGAAGAGCACAAAGCAGGTGAAAGTCATGGTTGTGTCGTGGGCGGTTACGACGCGCGAGCGTTTGCCCGGGTTCAGCTCATCGTCGACATCGCCCATTTCGTAGACGTAAATAGCAAGCGTGCCCAGCATAATCATCAACGCGGAAGTTAGCACCCGTTGAATGAGAGGCTTTGTTAGTACCCGAGCCGTTCTGGGTCGTGGGGGTCGTCCCATGATTGACGGATCAACGGGCTCTACACCCAAGGACTGCGCTGGAGGGCCATCCATAAGAATATCTGTTGACGAATGTCAGCCATCAACTGCCCAATGCTCGGTGTTGACATTAACTTACTGATCCATAGGATTTGCATCGGATTCAGCGGATTCTTGAAGCCAAGAGTAGTGCTTAACAATACAAGACTCAATGCAGCAACGCTGGTGCTTAGCTGGAATGTAATGAAGTTTTGAATATTGTAGAAGATGCCCTTGCCCTGCTCAATGGCTCGCAGGATTGTAGAGAAGTCATCGTCTGTCAGAATCATGTCTGCTGCCTCCTTAGCAACGTCCGTGCCCAATTTACCCATCGAGATGCCAATATCTGCTTTCTTGAGGGCTGGTGCATCATTCACACCATCACCCGTCATGGCCACCACATCTCCTCGGGACTGCAAAGCGCGTACAATCTTCATCTTGTGGTCAGGGCTTGTGCGGGCGAAGATGGATGTGGAGGATATGGCCTGCGCCAACTCCGTGGTGCTCATACGGTCGATCTCCTCACCAGTAAGGACAGGTCGCGAACCGGCTATATTACTGATTGGCATTCCCAATTTCTTTGCGATCGCAACTGCCGTAGTCTCGGCGTCTCCTGTGATCATGATGATGCGTACTCCTCCAGCCATAAGGCGCCTGATGGATTTGTGAACATCCTTACGGGGAGGGTCGTTCATCCCCACAAGTCCTGCAAAGACCAGCCCGGTATATCGATCATCTTCTTCACCCGGAGTAGTTCTAGAAACAGGAGTGCCTGTCCTGCTGCCAAAAGGTCGCCCTTTTGATGTATCTCGCACTGCTCCACTGGCGAAAGCGAGCACCCTTAGACCCTCTGATGCCATATGCTCAGCAGCCTGCCTCACTGCTTGACGTCGCAGTTCATCCAGTATAACTTCTCGTCCATCCTTTGTAAGATACGTATCACAACGTTTTAAAACTTGCTCGAGAGCACCTTTAATGTAGGCCATGTTACTTGACTCGCCAGTGCCATTGCCAATAATCACACCCATCCACTTGCGCTCGGAGCTGAAGGGAGTCTCGGCGGCGCGAGCACTAATACGGTCGCGCACATCATCCTCCCCAAAAGTGTCCAACAGATCCAGGATAGCGACGTCGGTGGGTTGCCCAACCCACCTACTCCTAATGGTTCCCGGAGCCCTATCATCAGTGGAAGACAACACTGCAGCAGAAGATGCGCTGGCAGGTGAATTTGCATGCACACGCGAAAGTCTAGCGTTATTAGCGATATTACCGACACGAAGAACGGTCCGAGCTGCAGGCCCAGGCGTCAGTGAGCTAATATCGTTGTGCACCTCAAATGGCTCCGGACAGTCGAAATGCCACATCTTTGTGACTGTCATATGATTGAGCGTTAGGGTTCCCGTCTTATCACTGCATACAACGTTCACAGAGCCGAGAGTCTCGACGCTGGGGAGTCTTCGCATGATGGCCCCCCTCTTGGCCATGCGCAGCACGCCTAAAGCAAGAGTAACCGTCACGATAATGGGAAGACCTTCTGGAATCGCAGCGACTGCAAGTGAGACACCAATCGTGAACATATCAAGGAGCTTTCGACCTTGTATCAATCCTATCACTACAATCAATCCGATGACGCCAAAGGAGACATAGCTCAATTCTTGACCAAGACGGTCCATTGACAATTGAAGCGGTGTGCGTGGACTCTCGATTTCCTGCAAAGAAGCTGAAATACTGCCAAATTCAGTTTTCGCACCCGTTCCTATGACAATACCCTGTCCATACCCCGACCGAACCAAAGTTCCCATAAATGCGATATTGTGCTGCTCATTTAAGCGGATATCAGCGCCCACAGCGCCACTGGCTGGGGCATCGTAGAATGGAGATCGGGGAGGGGTGACAATTTTGGGCGAGTGTGAGGCTAAAGCCTTGGGGCCGCGAATTGCGTCAGGCGATTTAGCAACAGGCTCGTTCTCACCAGTCAGGTTTGATTCATCGATGGTCAAATCAGTGGCTGCGGTAATGCGTATGTCCGCCGGAATACGGTCTCCAACTGTAAACAAAACTAGGTCACCAGGTACTAGCTCATTCGCTGAAACAGTACTGGAAGCTTTAACAGCGGCTGAAACCGAGCCCGGGCTTTTGCTTCTGAGATCTTGCAGCTCGAACTCTTCACTGGTAGCTGCAGGGATCGAGTGTCCGATAGGGGGGGTATGTGAGAGAGGAACATCGCGTATCAAATGCGCATGATGTGGCACCAGGCGGCTCAAGGCCTCCAAGGACTTTTCAGATCGATACTCCTGAACAAATCCGACGGTGACTACGATGGTTACCGCGAGCGTGATGCTTACCGCATCATCAAAATTGCCCATGAAGAAAGAGACTGCGGCTGACGCTAGAAGCAGTAGAATTAATGTCTCCCGGAATTGTTTAAGAAACCGGAGCCACAGGGGCTCGGGGTCTTCATGCGGCAGTTCGTTGGGCCCATCTTGTATTAAACGAATCTCAGCTTCTGCAGGAGTGAGTCCGTGGGTAAGGGATGTCTGTAAGCGCTCAGCGGTTTGCTGTGGGTCTAATAGAGAGTAAGTCGACGTGGATGTCTAGTTAATGAATTTAAGAATTAGCGACCGCACACCCAAAGTAAGCCAATTGAAAGCGCGAGCGCAGACAAAATCAACTGGATCTGCCTTACAGCGAGACTTACTGAAGTAGATGTGTTGGAGCGTACACCCGTCGGCGTAGATGATGGAGGCCTCAAATCGGGGGCCTGAGCATTATGCAAAGGTAGCGCAGGTGTTGCGGACCTTGACATCTCTCATGCTTTTCTGTCCAAAGATGTCCTGCTAGATCGGGCTCACAATGGTTATCATCCCGTCGGGATCAGGGGAAAAGTCGAGGTGGACACGATTTTGCAAAGACAAAATGTAAAAAAAAAAAAAATAGAATACGTAGAAGCCACGTTCTCAGACGCGACTTCGGCCGCAGGTGTATCGAATAATATGGGAAGACTAAGTGGAAACCAGACAAGGGCCGTGCAGCCGGTTTTAGAGAAGAGACAAGGCTAGACCTCTAGGTCCCACCAAAGACGACGCTCTCAGGGGAGGGCCGCGTCGATCAATATTTGGATGTTGAATTAAAAAAAACTACTTGTCATGCTCAATTGCGGAGAGACCACATTGTATGCAGGCAATTCTCATTGTTCCCAGCGAAGGGGTTACTCTTGGCGGTCACGCGTTTAGCGTGGGTGAACTATGGAGCCAATGTAACTATACTAATGTGCCTACCTCAACAGTCACCCACACCTGAGCTTCTAGAATTGATACTGTAACTGACTCTATCACTCTAGTTCTGTGAATTCCACGCCATCATTTAGGTATTGAAAGGGGAGTTGTTTATAAAAATGTCTGGACAACTTTGCTGGAAATATACTGCCTTTGTTCACCGCTCATGATGAGAGAAAGCTGGCGGTGGAGTGCAATTTTGTAAATAATGATATCAACTTACTTTGAAGAATGTCTATCAATAATTCCTCGATGGTCTAACGGTCATGATTTCCGCTTGTCATCCCATAAAAGGAACAAGCGCGGGAGACCTGGGTTCGACTCCCAGTCGGGGAGAATTTTTTGCCTTTCTTGACTGTACTTTCTTGCTTTCTTCCTTTCTATGGTACTCCGTAAGGAAAGGCTGATTATTCTGATTGTATAGCAAGAACGAGGTAAAAAGACATGCACAGAGCAAAATTGTACTCCGTATATCAGCTAAGCTCTTTTACTTTCTATCTTGAGTACTATTGGGTACCTACATCATCCCGTTAGAGCCACGTGACGCTTGGCTCTTTCCACTGAAAGTGACCTGTTCGCACGTGACCCCAGCCACGTAACTAAGCACCCAATCAGCATTGTGCATTCGCCTAGTGCTGCCCGCCGCAACCCGTTGCCAGTGGAGGCTGCCCATCAACCCGCCCGCCAGACGCGCCCTCCCTCTCTTTCTCTTGTTTCCCTTCACTTGCGAAAACCACACCACAGTCATCGCAATCCACCCAACCACCCCTCCTTTCCTGCACCCCTCTTCAACCTCCGGACTCGGTGAATCTATTTGCATTGCGATAATCCTTATCGTCAGATATAGCAACCCATCTTGTTGTCTCCGGGTTTATAACCCCTTTCGGCCTTAGGGGGAGGAAGCATCAGTTGCCGATCTTTTTGTTTTCTGGATACAGCGCGTCATCGCATTTGGTTGCTAGGGACTTCTTGCGAACCACCCCCGCATTAGGCGGGCTTATACCTCTTTGAATAATTATTTCTAAAATCTCTTCATATACTACATCGTGACACCATGTTCTACTCGGAGACCCTCTTGTCAAAAACCGGGCCACTGGCCCGCGTTTGGTTATCGGCTAACTTGGAGCGCAAACTTTCCAAATCGCACATTTTACAGTCAGATATCGAGAGCAGTGTCAGTGCTATTGTCGATCAAGGACAAGCTCCAATGGCTTTGCGATTGAGCGGTCAGTTGCTGTTAGGTGTGGTCCGGATTTATAGCAGAAAGGCTCGCTACCTGTTGGATGACTGCAATGAGGCTCTCATGAAGATCAAAATGGTATGCTCGGGTAAATGATGCTGTTTCCACAAACGACGCTAAAGCAATAATGTATAGGCTTTCCGCTTGACTAATAACAATGACTTGACAACCACTGTTGTTGCCCCAGGGGGTATTACTTTGCCCGATGTGCTTACAGAGTCGGACCTTTTCATGAACCTGGATTCTTCTTTGCTCTTACCTCAGCCGCTCAGTTTTGAGCCGGAAGGTAAGCGCCCAGGAACATCGATGGACTTTGGGAGCCAGCTCTTCCCAGACAGTAGTCTTCGGCGCTCTGTGTCACAGGAGCCTGCGCGCCTTGAGGACCATACCTTGGTTGACCTTGACTTGGGAGAGGATGATACACCCTTGGGTCATGACTTCAGTATGGAAGTGGGTCGAGATGCGCCAGCACCTCGCCCCGTCGAAGAAGATCTTTTTAGTGATGCTGGCAAGTTCAATGATGTTGATCTGCCTCTGGACCTTGGCGAGGATGATGCTCCCTTGGACAAGATGGACCTGGCCAACGAGGGCCCACAAGACACTCTTTTGCAGGCGGACGACACTGCCATGGATCTTGGTGATGACGGAGAACTGGCATTTGATGTCGACGAGCGCAGGTCCGAGCGCGAATCTATGAGCGTCCTCTCAGAGATGCCAGACGCAGACATGGAGAAACTTCAACAAGAGCAGGGTGAAGACCAGGACCAGGACGAGGGGGCGGCAGAGGATGACGTGACTGTCCAACACTCGCAGCGCGCGAAGCGACGGAAGGTGATGACCGTGGAGCTCGACAAGGTAACTGATTACAAGGCCCCGATAATCAAGGGGTTACAGGCGGACCGCTCCACTATCTTGAAGCCGACGTCCTTCCTGCCTCGTGATCCTGTTCTGCTCACTCTCATGGATATGCAAAAGAACGGCGACTTTGTGACGAATGTGCTGGGAGGAGGTCGCGGACGTGGATGGGCTCCAGAGCTTCGTGACTTGCTCTCCTTTGATGCCATTAAGAAGGCTGGTGAGCTCAAGAGGAAGCGTGATAGCGGGATTGCAGACATGGACATCGAGGCAGCTGCCGCCCCTGCTTTGGAATTTGGCGAAGAAGAAGCCACCGTGCCGATCGATGAAGGTGTTGGTCTTGACTCGACGCTTCATCAGCGGTCTGATATCGAATTCCCCGGTGATGACGACGATCAAGTTTTGCATCTGAGCGACGACGAGGGATTGAATCATCCCCTGGAAGATCTCGATGACACAATCCAACCTGCGGACAGTGGCCCTGTCTCCGTTGGTACCAAGCATGCTGTTCACATTCTCCGCGACTGTCTGGGTGAATCTGCAGTGGAACAGAAGAAGAGCGTGAAGTTCCAGGATCTTCTACCCGAACGCAAGGCGTCCAAGGCGGATGCGACGAAAATGTTTTTTGAGGTTTTGGTCTTGGCCACAAAGGACGCCGTCCAGGTTGAACAACGCCCCGATACCGTTGGTGGCCCTCTCAAAATCCGCGGCAAGCGTGCTCTCTGGGGTTCATGGGCTGAAGAAAGCGCCAATGGTGAAGTAGGCACTCAAGCTTCCCAGGAGGTAGCTTAGAGCGGTGAACCTTAGAGATTTGGGCCTATGAAGGTGTCGGGTGGGTTTCTGTACAGGAAGTTGTGTTCGAGTGGCCTATTCGTTTCCGCCGTTGTTTCTCTCCTCTTCTGCTCTTTTCTGCTCCCTTTTTCTACTTGGTTGGGGTTCCCTGGAGAACTTGTTATCTGGATGCGGGAAATTATTCATGTAATGAAACACTGGTGTCATGGAGTTGTCCGTTTGGATTGAAAAGGTGGCTATTGAATGACTGTTTGGGTCCTCGTTCCAAAGCTAAGTTGGTTTTTTTTTTTTTTTTTTATTTTATTTTATTATTGTTATTATTGTGGGCGAGCTTCTAGGGACGATACTTAAAGAGGGGGGGGGGTTTATTTTCTTTCTTGACATAGGTTTAGGTATAGAAGCGAACAACTGAAATCTGTATGATCCATTACGATGCTTGTAATAGGTGTGTTGCACGTGGGGTGGTGACACTTCGGGGAATTTTTCCATTCTTGGTGTACTTACTTCTTTATCAAAAACTTAAATGATCTCCAACATCCTGAACTATGTTGAGATAGAACCGGATGACAATGACAAGGGAATGAAATGGGGGAAAGAAAAAAAAGGAAACTGGATAAAACTGGGAAAGACCAAGTTGCCATTTAATAGGTCATACATATGCTCTCCCCTGGCTGCAACGAAGAAAAAGGATATGTATTATAGTTTTGGTCTGTCTCCACTGATAATGCTGTGGCAATCGGCTGAGGGAAAAGCCGACCAGACTAGTTAGTAGTATGATAAAATCAAGATTGACCAGCAAGAACTAGACTAAACGATTTATGTACTTAGTACAATCCTCCCAAATGTGACTAATAATTGCTTGACTTTGCAGGCTTTATCTCGTTCAATTATCAGACACTAGATATTTATTGTAACCGTTGGTTCCTCTCCGAATCTCATTTTTTCGGTCAATTTCTCCAAAGGTCCTATAAAGCAAGTACTGCTTAGGGCGTGACTTGGCCTTGCCCTCACGCCTTGCCCTCACCGGAGTGATTATTGCCAGCATCCAATTATTTGAAAGCAACCATTCTGGGTTACCTTGGTGTTTGAGGCGATCATTTGTTACACAATCGAGACTATTACATAGCTTTCATATTTTCATTATCTCCCATAGCATTAGCGAAAAACTACATGAGAAGGCTCTACCTCACTACTCGATCATGACTGCGTCACAGCGGGCGGTATCGCCCCTTAGCGATGTGGATTCAGCCAGGCACTCTACAAGCGACGAAAGGAGCGAGGCAGATGAGCTTGAGAAGATGAGATCAGATGAAGATATAGACGGCACATTTGCACCAATTCAGGCTCCCCCCGCCGACGAAGAACGGATGGAGAAGCTGCACTCCAGCAGCTCACGTCCCATTGAACGCAGCTGGTCTTTGAATGATGGATACAGCTGCCATACAGTGGATGAAGAAGCCGCAAGAAATGCTCTTTGCAATGACGGGGGCGAGGCAGATGAATCGTCTACTTTTGTTGTTAGCTGGGACGAGAATGACCCGATGAATCCTCGGAACTTCAATACCATGAGGCGGTGGTTGATTGTTATCATTTGCTCTCTGGGTTCTCTTTGTGTGTGAGTAGTGGGTAACTGCTGTGTATCCTTGCTTTTTGTAGTGCTGATGCCTTGTCGCAAGGACTTGCACCTCGTCAATGTATACCGCTACCTACGACCAGATAACAGAAGAATTCAACTGTTCTCGCTTGATCGCAACGCTCGGGCTATCGTTCTTTATATGGGGCCTTGGTATGTCTCTCAGCCATCAGGAGCTTGCTTGGCTTCCGTGTCTAGTTTCTGACCTCTATTCATCCCAGGTATCGGCCCGCTGTTTCTGGGGCCCCTATCAGAGGTTCGTATACCCGACGCCAGGCTTCATCGCCCTAGCTAATGCTCCTCAGTTTTATGGCCGAAGATATATCTATATTACCTCATTCACCATATTCTTGATCTGGCTCATCCCCTGTGCTGTGGCTAAGAATATTGAGACCATGATCGTATGCCGCTTTTTTAATGGTGTCGCTGGGAGCGCATTCCTCAGCGTTGCAGGTGGTACGGTAGGAGATTTATTTGCTCGCCATGAGCTGAGCGCGCCTATGATGCTGTATACGGCTTCACCTTTTGTTGGACCTGAAGTAGGACCATTGTGAGTTTTGTCACCAGCCCCGATTGCTAAAAATGTTGTCAGTTGAGTTTGCATTGCGATGACTGACAAGTCTCAGAGTTGGTGGGTTCATAAATCAATTCACCACATGGTATATCTACCTAGCCGTCTATTTTGGAATATCTGTGGCTGACGCTTGTACGACGTGTTCTCAGGCGCTGGACGTTCTACGTGCTTCTTATTTGGACAGGCGTAATGCTCATTTCAATCGTCCTCTTTGTCCCAGAAACTTATCATCCGGTGTAAGTGAGATTGCCAAAATTGACTCTCTATATACTCGTTTCTTAACTCTGGTCCTACTAGCCTTCTGCGGCAAAAGGCGGAGAAACTTCGCAAAGAGACAGGGGATGATCGATGGAAAGCACCGATTGAACGATTAAATCGCTCGGTGGCACGAACAGTCCTACACTCGATCTACAGGCCCGTGCTCCTCCTGACGCTGGAACCTATGTGTTTGTGCCTCTGTATATTCTCTGCCATCTTGCTGGGTATAATATACCTTTTCTTTGGTGCCTTCCAGCTGGTATTTGGCAACGTGTATGGCTTTGAACTATGGCAGCGCGGTCTTTGCTTCCTCGGCCTTTTTGTGGGAATGGTTTTGGCTATTTTATCCGATCCCTTCTGGCGCCGCGTCTACCAACGCTTAGAAGAGAAGCACAAAAGGACAGAGGGAACAACAGAAGACTTTCAACCAGAGTGGCGACTACCTCCAGGTGCGTAAAGCTCTTGCCGAACATCATTCAGGTGAACCAGAGCTGCTAATCACACGTTGCAGCAATTCTCGGTGGTCCCCTTGTTACCATAGGGTTATTCATATTTGCTTGGACTATTTATCCTTATGTGCATTGGATTGTACCCATAATTGGCAGTGCGTTTTTTGGAGCCGGGTGAGTTCAACACAAGGCCAGCAATATGGTTTCCCTGATGTCTTGATTCCTACTGCAAACTTGACTACGTAGATCATTGACGCTCACGAATTCTGTGTTGGACAGTACCATTCTTGTATATTCGGGCATCTTTACGTTCTTGGTCGATGCATATCCAGTCTTTGCAGCAAGTTCTCTAGCAGCGAACAGCTTCGCTCGCTCAACGTTTGGCGGCGTCTTCCCCCTTTTTGGAATCCAAAGTAAGTGGTTTTCATTTTGGTCATGTTGCGTAGCCTTTCTTTTCGTTCGTTTTACATCAAAGGGGCGCAGAAAAAAAAAAAAAAAGGATCAGAAGCACTATAGCCTGATCACGCCCTCCACTGTGAATCACCTTGTTCTGCGAGACTCCACCGTCATCAATGCCACCGAGCTACCTGCGTTGCTGCTATCGCTTGGCGCACCGAATTCAGACCGGTACTGACCAACGGATATAGTGTACAACAATCTGGGATACCACTGGGCTTCTTCGCTGCTCGCTTTTCTGACGCTTGCCATGGCGCCATTTCCGTAAGTTCCCCCACAACCATCATGTTTCACCTTTTGCCATCATTTTCATTGTTTGCCTACGTCGTGTTGTTGGCTATATAGCTTCGATTTGGTGGCACTTGCCTTGCATGGCAATGCTGCAGCTATACTGGCATTATATGTCTGACGTCCTTGCCGGGAGGGGTTTCTCTTGACCTCTGGGCAAATTCTCTGCCGGCAGTGGGCTCCATGAGCATTTTGATGCAGCTGTAGATCTGATCTAGCTATGGTTGATTGAAATCTAACGGTAATTGGGGCGGCAGGTATATCTTTTTCCGGTACGGTAGTCGCATTCGGCAAAAGAGCCGATTTGCTGCCCGATAGTTATCCACTTCTTCTCGGTCCGGATGAAGGATCTGTGTCTCTTATATTCCGTATCGGCCACCGGGATGATTTCATTCATCCTGGATCCCGAGTCCCTAGGGCCCGTACTGTCATGGTAAGGATTTGGTTAATTGGCTTGCAATTAGTACAGCGGGAAGTGGGACGACTATCACTTAGACGGGGCAAGGGATTCAAGCATGTACATATATGTATGTACATACATACATACACACATAGATTGGGTGTACTTGCATACATGAAAGTTATAGATAAAGGGGGTTTTCCTTCTTAAAAAAAGTATAGATAGACACCTCGTGCTCATTCATTACACTTGTGACAGTCAGGCTACAGGGGATAAAACGTTTGACACCTGCAATCCCGTACAGTTTAAAGACCGACCAACATATGACGAGATGTCTAGTTAGCTAGGTAGGATAAACGTAACCCCCGGCTTGAACCCTCCTAGAACCAGTATCATCCTTACATTACTGTTGGTGATCAGCCACACCCTAGGTTAAAGTAGGCCGAACTGTGATAATCCAATCAAATAATAACTGGACACGAGGTCAGCACAAGGCCTATCAATTACGGATAATTTGGCAGATCACCTCGTGAAGACCAAGTTGTTTCAGCTGTCAGTCATTCTCACCGAATTGATCAGTCGAGGCACTGCTACTTGCCTAGGAGAATGGGTAACAGTATTAGGGTTACTCGGGAACCGAGGCAATTACTGAATTTGACATGGCACTGGATAGTCGGGGAAAGGCGGACAAATGCCTAGGGAGCATTCCGGAAAGTCCCGGGGGGATGAGGTAAAAATGGCTCATATTGAAAGTATTCAGCTCATTCTGTTGGCGGGCAATCCTTTCGAGGGCTTTTGGCTACCTGATTAGGTTAAAATAAATCGTTGCCTTACAAAGGGGGGGGGTTTGAATTCGCAATTGCTTCGTGGTACATCCGTAGTAATAGTTCGGACTAGAGGAGAAACATGGCGTATTGGACTAGTTCAGTAACTCGGTAATTAACACCACCCACACGTGGGATCTCCAAATACCGCGCAATTACCGGATAGCTGGTATTAACATCTTCATTATTTTCACGAGCTTCGTCTACATTGTATGTACAGTACATGTTTAATTATTTACTATCATGTGAGAGATCTTCAAGGGGAGAAGTTGTAATTGTAGACTTCCTTCGGTCCCGATCCTGCTCAAGTTCTGCATATATGCATGACAGAGACTACTACTAAGTAACTCTACTACTAGTAGTATGAATGATAATATCAATCATTAGAATACACTTTCTGACTCTCTTTTTCATTTTCTCGTTTTGCAAGGTCAAAAATCTCTTACCTATTCCTGTAAGCTGACGCCAAAATTACCAATCTAATTTTATCAAAAAATTTCGCTTCTCGTCATTTCTTTTTCCTTGTAAAGGAAAGGTTGAAAACAGAACTTGGAAAATCAAACGAGACCTCGCGCGTGGAGTAAATTCAGATCGTCAGAGGAACTCAAAGAAGGGTGATAATTCTTTCTCAGATGATTGTACGGAGTAGATGGGTGACAATTGGAGTTATTTTCAACATCTAAAAAGACTCAAGCAGGGAAACACGCCGTGTCTTCGATTTGTCTAGACTGGACACGCGACTCTTTACCTGCTCGTGTTGGTGGCTTTTCCGCCTATTCTTTTTTTCTTTTCTTCTTTTTTTTTTTTTTTTTTTTTTTTACTAACTAGTTGAAGTTCCTGTCCATCCTTCTTTATTTTTTTTCTTTTTCTTTTTATTCTTTTTAAATTTTCAACCACTACTTAAGTTAGCCTTACTAACTGCCTATCTTTCCCCGCGTTTCCACAGACTTGACTTCTTTGCATCTTTCTCTCTCCCCTCACGGTTGAACTCTCCCCTCCTTGTCTTTTCCCATTTTAATACGCCACTTATCTCAAGCCATTTCCCGCATTGTTTTCTTCCTTAACCCCCCTGGAATCTTATCTCGGCGAACGCTCTGGAGCCTCCCCCCGCAGCACCGAGAAAACTTTTGCTCCACCCGCGCTATCGCGATAAATAAGACCGAACGCTCGATTGATTGTGGTATTTGTATAAGCGAAAAAGGGAAAATTCAAATCATCTTGTCTCGTATTCTGGATTTCATTGTTAAATTATCAATTCCGGGTTGATCAGTGGACTATTTGGAGAGTTGCTCTCTGATCCACAATAACCGAGCACGCAAGGTCCTCCGCTCCCAGTTACCGGTCCGCCGTCGCCCCGTTTCTCTCGAGCCTCCACGAACCGTTAGATCGAGGATCTATGCGCCCAGATCGCCAAAGAAGGGCTTTCCTACTACTCCCAGATTAGGAACTACTTTCATCAATATTGAGCCGGCAATCTGGATCCCGGCGCGCTGGCTCGCGGCGCGACGACGCGGTCTTATTTAGAATAGCATAGGTGTGGCAAGCGGTGGTCGCTTCGGCTTTCAACGTCAGACCCTTTCCGTCATCGGCTACACCGCGCAATAGAACGCGCAATAGGTTTTGAGGGTCGCACAACTTGCCTTCGATATTTCATGTCACCATGACGGTGGATGCACAGGATAGCACCCCGGCGCCCCCAGCCGATCGCAGAGGGGCCGAGCTAGAGACCGGAGGCGTCGGGGAACAGTCAGAGCAGCCCAAGAACAAGAGCAATGGCGATGGTAATGCGCCTGCGGAAACTGGCCAAAAACCGAACCCGAAGGATCCCTCAAGACCACGACGGAAGAAAGCACGGAGGGCTTGCTTTGCTTGTCAACGGGCGCATCTGACTTGCGGTACGCTAGACTGCCTTCTTTTCAGTTTTGTTCGCATGGTTTCCCTCTCTCCCCTTCCTTCCCTCTCATGTGCCGTGGCCCAGCCGATGTATTCCTGCATGTGATTAGCTTGAGAGCCGAGTCAGTACTAATACCCAGCTACGCACAGGTGACGAAAGGCCTTGTCAACGGTGTATCAAACGTGGTCTCCAAGATGCGTGCCACGATGGGGTTCGCAAAAAAGCCAAATATCTTCATGATGCACCAGATGGAGCGTTGATGCCTGGAATTGGCGGGAATTTCTATAATAACACGATGCGGAGTAACTTGCCCTTGTCTAGAAATGGCGCCAATGCAGTTAATGCCACTACACAGCCGAGTTCCAGTCCCAATTTCTACCCCACGCCGCAGTCGAACTCCTATAGTGTCTATCAGGAAAATACTATGAACCAAAATTCTTTCACCTCCCAGTCCCCTGTCTCGCCGACCTTTACCCTGAAAGCCAACCCAGCCGCTCGAAACAACAGCCTTTCATCACAAGTTAATCAGCAGCCGCCCAGCACCGGCGTGTCCGGCGCGACTAACCCCAGCCAAAACCCATTTGCCGGGCCCTTCTTTGACCCCAGTGACCCGGCCCTCTTTAACTTTGACCTGTCCAGTATGAACTTTGAGAATCGCTATGGTGCGTTGGAGTTTGGCATGCTTGGACATATGGCTACTGGGGCTGGTGACTCACCCAGTGATTCCGCTACCCAGCGAGGCTCAATGGGACGTAGTGGCTCGGCTCAATTCTCCGGCACGCCGATCACTGGCGCTGCAGCTTTCGGCGAGAGCCCTGGAGGTCAACAGCCATTCATTTTCGGCGACCCCCTTCTGAATGAATGGTCCAGCGGGCAACCCACGGGCCAAACTCATGTAAATGTTGGAGGCGTTTACCCACAGTCCGGCCAAGGAAGTGTAATCCCGGGACACTTGACCAAGGCAGATGCGCCACATGCCTTTGCGATCGAAAGCGGCCCTGGCAGCTTTGCAAGCCCCAATGCAACGACTAGTCCTCAAATAACGACGGGCTTTGATGATGCTACGTTCAGCAGTGCGGTGACAGCAAAGTCAAATGGCCTCTCTGCGAACGGACCACGACCTACGATTACGACACCGAGTTTAAAGCACCAAAACTTACAGGTCGGGGTTAGACGACGCCAACGGAACCCCTCATCCATATATGAGAACGTCAAGGAGCCGTATGCCTACACCAATCGTTTCCATAATCTGACCGCATTTATTCAACGACGCTTTTCGCCACAGAAGACTTTACAAATCGCCAAGGCGCTGGCGTCGATCCGCCCGTCTTTCATTGCGACGACCAAGACTCTGAACCGGGACGACCTAATATTCATGGAGAAATGTTTCCAGCGAACCTTGTTCGAATATGAAGACTTCATCAATGCGTGTGGCACCCCAACCATCGTTTGTCGACGCACGGGGGAAATCGCGGCTGTGGGAAAGGAGTTTAGTATCCTTACCGGATGGAAAAAAGACGTCCTTTTAGGTAAGGAGCCCAACCTGAATGTCAATACAGGTGGCTCTGTTCCGGGCTCGGGAACATCATCGCGGAGCTTTACTCCACGAGGCTCCGTGGCGGAAAGCACTCCTGGTCGCCCGCAACCAGTGTTCTTGGCCGAGCTGCTTGATGACGACAGTGTGGTGGAATTCTACGAAGATTTCGCCCGACTTGCCTTTGGGGACTCACGTGGTAGTGTCATGACGACATGCAAACTGTTGAAATACAAAACGAAGGAGGACATGGAGAATCAGTCAGATGATAACCAACGGTGGAACAGCCATCTGCGCAAAGGGGGCATCGCCAGCGAGGCGGGCATGAATCAACTGGGCTTTAAAGACGGCAAAGTTGAATGCGCATACTGCTGGACAGTAAAACGAGACGTATTCGACATTCCTATGCTTATTGTGATGAATGTGAGCAACCCTTTTCTTTTGGTTTCTCCCGATAGGAGGTTACTAACGCATCAATAGTTCTTGCCATGCATTTGATTTTATTTATTGTATTATGGGTCATGCCAGCTACCATTGATACTGTAATCCACATGTACGGTCAACGTTTGGGAGGATTTAAAAAATGGTTTGTCCTTTGATGTCTTGTTGTTTCCTTTGATCTTATTGCTATGCCCTTGTATCCTGGCACTGGTACATAATTGTTTGTATGATTCCCAAGGAGCTGTTTATGGGGCTCCTCTGTTTTGATTTCTTTCTATTGTATATATGTGTCTGCACATATTAAGGGTGGTATATTCTTGAACGAGCGAAGTAGGCGACCCTAGCCCCTGATCATGGAGAGCATCCTATAGTGAAACAAGGAGACTGACAGTCTCATCACCACCAAAGAACGATAAATTACCTTGGATACGAAGGAGTGAATGTAGAGGTGCTGCTGCATTAAGCACAACAACGAAGAAAACGACCAATCTCATCCCAAGCACCTACAGACCGTCTCAAAAGGTGAATCAGCAGCAGGCATTTACCTGCCTGGCAAGCCCAGTCACATAGCGTTACTTTATAGTTCAGCAAGGCCATCCTAACCGCACCTTGGCTGCTTTACTAAACAGGGGCTTGAAATGCTTGACTAGATCAGGCAGTTCCTCCTTTCTATCGCTTCGCTTGAAGTGAATCTGAAAGCCTTTTTGATCTACAAACATGGCACACCCTTCTTTATCTATTGTCCAGGGACCCAGAGAGCCACCTCTCTGTCATCTAACGTTGGGACAGCTTATGGACCAGCAGTCTGAGAGTTTTGGGTCCAAAGATGCCATTATTGTCCCGTGGAGTGGTGCTCGGCTTAGTTTTCAAGTTTTGTGCCAGCATACACAGGATATCGCTAAAGGGCTTCTTGCCATGGGTATCGGCAGGGGTGATCGAGTTGCGATCTTCTCCGGGGACGATGAACGATTTGCCGCTTTGGTTGTTGCTGTGGCTCGGATTGGAGCAGTTCTGGTGGTGCTAAATAAGACCTTCACATTTCTGGAATGTGATCGGGCCATCAGGCATACAGGCAAGTTCGACTAATCTAAGATGAGTGTACGCAACGCAATGGTCTATTGCTAATGGAAGCAGAAACGTCCTTGTTTTTCATAGGTGACATGGTGAACTTCGGATCTACTAGGTTTCTCATCCAGCATATCCAGACCCACCCAGTCCCTGGCCTGAAGCAGACCGTCTTGATCCGAACGGATTATGTGGACACTCATGAGACACTTACCTGGGATGATGTTCTACTTTTAGGGAACTCGGTACCACAGCAAGCCTTACATCAAGCGCAGCGCTCAGTGCAGTGTCATGATACGGTCTATCTCCAGTTCACCAGCGGAACGGCAGGACTTCCAAAAGCCGCTATGCTTAGCCATTTGTAAGGTTTCCAAGTTGGTGTATTGACGCGGTTGGGTTTAATTGACCAAGCAGTGGCATCATTAACAATGGACGCATGTGCGGTGCCCGTTTGGATCTAAACCCCGATGATATCGTCTGTTGCCCGCCACCATTATTTCACGCCTTCGGTCTCGTCAGTGGCCTGATATGCTCACTTGCGTGTGGAGCTACCATTGTTCTCCCGAGTCGAGATTTTGACGCCTCTGCCGTGGTGGATGCTTTGAAACGCTATGGATGTACCGTGCTGCATGGCGTTCCAACTATGTTCGTGGCTATATTACAGCAGCTCCAGCACAGAAAAGTGAAAGTTAAAACTGTCCGAGCCGGTATGGTAGGAGGCATGAAGGTAGCACCGAGTCTATTGGACGAAATACAGGCGACTTTCAGTCCCATGGATCTGAGAATCATTTACGGTTTGTTTTTCTGGCCTGGGGGTCCTTGATTACCCCCCCCCCCCCCCCCCCCCCCCTTTTTTTTTTTTTGTTTTTCATTTTCATTCCTTTTTCCATATTGACGTATTGGCCTAGGGATGACCGAAACCTCCGCCGGAAGCTTCATGACAGCAGCCACGGACCCAGCTAGAGAGAAACTGGAAACTGTAGGCAAAGCACTCCCTCACGTCCAGGCCAAGGTCGTGGACAGCCAGAACCACATACTCCCCAAGGGAATCCGGGGCGAGCTTTGTATATCAGGGTATCTGCTACAGAAGGGATACTACAAGAACGAGGAAAAGACAGCTGAAGCTCTGGTACGTGATGAAAACGGCGTGATATGGATCCATACGGGCGACGAAGCCTCGATTGATGAAAAAGGATACTGTCGCATCACAGGAAGAATCAAAGATATTATTATCCGGGGTGAGCTTGCTTGGTTAGAGTCAGTGTTGCAGATGAGCTGATCTTAGTTAGGAGGGGAAAACATCTATCCTACGGAGATCGAAGAAAGGCTTATGGAGCACCCAGACATTGAGCAGGCTGCCATTGTCGGACTGAAGGATGATAAATACGGCGAGGTTGTTGCTGCCTTTCTTCAATCACTCCCACAGCATAACAGGCCTTCTCTGAATGATGTGAAAGACTGGATATGGCAAGTCCTTGGTCGACATAAGGCCCCGGTCCATGTCTTCTGGGTTGGACCCGGCGATCCGATCGGACAGTATCCTGTGACGGGGAGTGGAAAGATCAGGAAGGATGTCTTGAGAGAGATCGGAAACAACATGATCGCGGGGCAAGAGAACAATTGATGAAATACCAGGTCCTACATAGTTAGAAGAGTCAACTGATTATGCTTCATCGAACCTCTCCGCCTCAGGCACCATATAGGGTAAAATACCGGTAATCCTGTACCAGTCTCACCAATCAACATGCATTCATTCCGTCATGGCCGATACCCCCGCATCGCCCGCCTTATCGATACCGCGGCCTTCTTCCACATTCCACCATTTTGCTCACTTTCAATTGCTGCTCATCGCCAGACAAACGCTGGATTTAGTCCATAGATTTGTTATAATCAACAAAGGATGCGTCCAGACGGCCCTCGAGATCCCGTTACTGGGCCAGACAGTGGCCCAGAGCCTCCGTTTCCGATCAAGTTATCCGGGCCGGTGATCAAAGGTTTTGGGCGGGGAAGCAAAGAGGTATGTTCATGTAGCTTCATTCATGCTATATTCTATGTTGTACCGATCGCCACCTCTCGGTAACGACATCCTCTCCTCCATGCCAAGGAAACTAACCTAGCCAGCTGGGAATCCCCACGGCCAATATCCCCCCAGATGGCTTATCAGACTATCCCGATCTGCAAGTCGGGGTGTACTACGGAGTAGTCGCATTGGATCCGTCCAGATTCACATCGGAGACGACGATACTTCCAGCTGTGCTGAGTATTGGATACAATCCCTTTTACAAGAACACCACTCGATCCGTGGTAGGTTATCCCTTGCCTAGAGTCTCACCAACATGACATCAGGTATGGATCCGTTCGATTGACGATCATAGGAAATCCACATCATGCCTCCTCTCTCATCGCCATCACCGACAGCAAACGGCGAGGCAGGCCAAGTGAAATTCAATAAATTGCCTGATTTCTACGGCACAAAGCTTAACCTTTTGATTCTGGGGTACATCCGTCCAGAATACGACTACGTGTCGCTGGAAGCCTTGGTCGAAGATATTCGGATTGACTGTGAGGTTGCGCGCCAGAGTCTCCAGCGAAAGGCATATGTCAGCTACCTTAGTGGACAAGATTGTTCGGAAGCGGTGCAGGAGCAGCGAAAATGGTTGACTAGTTTTTAGAGCTTGTTTTATTTTTATTTTTATTTTTTTTTATTTTTTATTTTTTTTTTTGTTTTGGTTGAGAAGTGGGGGGGGATGATGTATCAGTACATATTTTTCTTATTATTTTGAATAGACTCGCATTGGTGGCGTGGTGGATAGACAGACATTCGACATAGCGTAATAATGCATGGATCAGCCCTATCTTGGCAACGGCAACATCGGTTCCCCTTGCGTTGCATCCTTGGGTTCGGCTGGAGCCACGATGGAGACTGCCAATCCTCTGCCAATACTCGTCGACGTCAGCCCAGCGTTGATAAGAGAAGAGAACGTTGCCTAAAACTTAAGTAGTTGTCCTTCCGTACCATCTTCACTTGGAAAAATGTTGCGATCGCAATTGCTATTGTCCTGACCCTGTAGTACTTACTTCCTATTAATCCCCCCAACTTGTAACCCTAAGTCATACAGACACAAGGGAAGAAAATGGAACGACTCCGACAGCACATCCATCGTCGTCGTCGCAGCAGTACCCCTAGCAGAGCACCTCCTCAAGGATCCCAATCTCCCAGCCTCAGCAGCGATAGACGCAAGAAAAGCAATTCTGTTTTGCGCCGACTCTATGTCACTTCAGACACGGCCGACTTCGACGCGGACATTCTCCGGCGATTCGAAGCGGAGGGTTTCAGCGTCGAATATATTCCATTCCAAGGGTCCAGCGGAGATTTCGAGCGAGACCGGAAAGACCTGGATAATTTGATCCACGAGCGAGAGGACGATCTCGAGCCGGGGGAGAGATATGCGATTGTGGGTACGTACATACGCCCTCGAAGATACGACCAAATAGCTAACAGAACAACCACTCCAAGCATACAACAAACCAGCCTACCTTCTCCTTACATCCCACCACCACCCAACAACAGCCACCAACCCTTTCCCTCTCCTCTGTGCCCTAGTAACCTACTACCCCCAGATCTCCGGAACAGATACCCATAGTAGCCTCACCGGTTGCCCCAACACAACGACAAACCCCTGCATCGTGCCCCCATCCACGACCTCTTCGTCAACCGCCACCTGCTATGACACTCTCTCCATCCTTCCCATTCAAGTCCATCTCGCCGGCCACCAACCCACCACCCTCTGGGACGACTACAACAGCCACCCCAGCAAAAAGCGCCACAGATGCCACCTCTTCTTCTACCCAGAATCCGAGCCCGGGTTCGCGGAGTCAACAGCCAGAACGCACGACGTGATCAGTTCGCGCCTAGCCTGGAGTCGAGCGCTGGAGTGCCTGAAGCGCGGGTTTGGTTGGCCCGGAGGGAGCTGGAAGGTACCCGCCGTGGAGACAGTGTGGGAGGAGTACTGGCGAAATCTGTTCTACAATGGACAGGAGGCAGAGCGAGACGAGGTGGAGCATCATGCGGCCAATACAGTGAACATGATGGTAGGGAGTGGTGGTGGGATCCCCTTGACCGGGGGCGGCGATAGTGACGGGGAGAATTCCGACCCAACGGCGGAGTTGAATGAGGTAGCGGTAGTCAATTGTGTTCCTACCTTGATTGGTGGTATGTATTCTCTTTCCACTTGCTTCCCTTTGATTGTTCCGTCCATCTTTCCCTTTTTTTTTTTTCTTTTCTTTTCTTTTTTGGGCTCTATGTGGTCTGGGAATCTGCTCGCGAGGGAAGACCGTGGCTGATGCTGATGATCCTTAGGAGAACATCCGGCTCAAATCACTAACTTTTACACCTCGCAATTCTTCCCTGCCGGGCCACCGTCGCAGAGTATTCGTCTTCTGTCTCGCACGATCGGCACAGACCGGATAGTTGATGAGCTTCTGCTCACGTTTACGCACACAGAAGAGATCCCGTGGCTGCTGCCCCGTGTGCCACCTACGGGTAAACAAGTGCGCGTTGTGATTATAATGACGGCTAGCTTCATTGCGGGGAGACTGGCTCGCCATAATATCTATTGGGATCAGGCGAGTGTCCTGGTGCAGATAGGGCTGTTGGACCCGAGTCTGGTGCCTAGCGGGTTTAAGGCTACTGGGAAGAACAGAGAGGGACAGGATGCTGTGGAGCGTCTTCCTGTTGTTGGTGGGGAGGGCGTCGATAGGGCTTTGTTTTGAGCCGAAATGGTAAATTTTGGGGAGAAGGGGGAGGAATCGTAACTATATGCCTATATCCGCGTAATATAGTGCATTCGAAATAGTATCTATACACATTCACATCGATTCTATATTGACTTAGGAGCGCACCAAGCTGGCAATATCACTGCTGACACCTCCTGGACTCTTCAACGTCCTAAGACTGGCCTCCTGTGCAAAAGGAATGACATCTTCTACGGTCTTTGCTCCCTTCACGAGTCCTGAGATTACCGCCCCCAGAAGTGTATCTCCAGCTCCGTTGACACTGACAATTTCCTCGTCGGCCAGGACGGCGGCTGGTGGGAACAATCTCATGTACACGCCACCGACTAACTCATCAGCCAGTGCAGCACGCGACAGGATATAAGGAGCAGAATCGGGCGAAGTGAGACGCGGGTCACCGGGACGAAGAAGTTGAGTGACGAGGACACCCTGTGACCCTAATTTGGTAATGAGACAGGGGATATAAGGAAGGAGTTGGATACTCTGCTGGGGTATGCCTTGATCCACAAGTTGGTTTGATGTCATTGCAACGAGTCGATCTCGAGAACCTCCCGACGACATACCCATCGCATCTATGATGTGCCACCAGCCCTCGGAGTCAAACAGCCCGCTGTCACGCGCTGCCATGTACATGGTAGTGAGTTCAAACTGGTTGGGAGTCGCCAAGCTGATCGCATTGTTGGGGACAGATGCCGACGGGCTGATTGCCGCATTTACCTCGGCGCTTTTGCTGAACAGGCGGCAGCTTTTGGCGTTGGATACGGGCTCGAACGCAACTCGTGCGCCATGCTTCTTGGCTACAGCGACCCACTTAGTTAGAACTTCAGGGCTCCAGTTCGAATCAACGATAACCCATTGAGGCTTCGTGCGGGAGAGCAGAGTCTCCCAAAAGCCCTCGAAGTCCAATTTCTGCTCTGGCAGTTCCATAATGCCCATGTCCGCCATAGCCATAACGAGGTCTTTCTTCGCATCATTAACAGCTACATACTGTGCGGTCCTGGCGCTGTTTGACGCGGGTAGCACCTGTACGCCAGCAGTGGAGAGCCCCTCTGTTCGAAGAGCCGTTAGGGCTGCACGGCCACTTAGATCGTCTCCGACAACACTACAGAAAAGAACGGAGCTGCCAAGATACTTGGTAGCAATGGCAACATTGTGACCCACACCGCCAAGGCTCTGTGTGATGGTGGCTGGATTGGAAGTATCGGAAACAGGTTTGATGTCTTTTTCTCCTGCAGGAGGAGTATAGTCACAGGAAAGATCAACTGCAAGAGAGCCAGCAACGAGAACGTCTACCTTGTCCAATGCCTCGATAGGTCCTTCAGTAGTTGGGTTGAGCTTAAGCTCTGCCTCTGAGGTTGCTTGGTCAGCTTTGACGTCCTCGGAAATTGCTGGCATATGCCTGAAGACACCTCGAAATTAGGGTCATTCCGAGTCGCATCTAACGCAGGGCAACTCACCGCTCATTAAGTGTTCCGTTCGTCCGTTCCAGCTTTGAAAGTTCTACAGCAACGCGTGCAGCGCGCTGCACATTAGCCTCAACCAGAGCACGATTAGCAGTAACACTCTTGCCGCCACTGAGTTGCTTGATTTTGGATAGTACGAATGGAGTGTTGTCGCTGCCCTGGTGGCCCTCGACCTTAGCAAGGCGGATTGCCTCCTCAATAATATCATCCATTTCGTTTTTAGGAATAGACTGCTGCACGGGCACCGGGTTGGCGAAATGCATCCCCGATGAAACGGGGAGTTTTGATTGCGCATCTATCGATACGTCAGTCACTAGTACTAAGCACGAGAAGCATAGCAGACTCACAAATTATGGCAGCTGCCTCTGCCTCATCTTGAATAACCTTTGGACTCTTGATGCCACTGTCGCGCGTAAAAAATGCGGGGAAATCTACCTGGCCCGTACGACCATCCGCAAACGTCCCAACACAAACACCTTCGGTTTCAAGGTATTCCAGAGTTCGTGGGATGTCGAGGAAGCTTTTGCATCCAGAGCTGACAACAGCAACCGGGGTCCGCCCCAGTTCGGTGAGGTCGGCTACAGGCTAGTTAGACGTTGGCCGCTAGATCTTGCCAGCAGAACATACCAGATATATCCATAGAACTCTCTCCACCGCGATGGACACCACCTAAGATCGATTAGTTTCTAGGACGAGACCTAGGATGGTGCAGAGACGTACCAAGACCTCCAGTCCCGAAGACCTTAATACCAGCCAGATGGGCAAGAATCATCGTGCCCGAAACTGTTGTACCACCGTGTAGTCGTTTCCCAGCCAGGCCCTAGGACTGTTAGACACGTTCTTCATGGCAGCGCATAAAATAACCGACCAAACCGCATATGTAACCCAAATCCCTGCGGGAAACCTTCAGTGCACTCTTGCTCTCTGCGGTAGAGGCCAGCTCGATAAGCTCTTCAGCATTGAGGCCCACCTTGGCCACTCCATTCAAGATTCCAATCGTAGCAGGAACTCCGCCATTTGCCCGAACGACTGTTTCCAGCAACGACGCAAGAGCAACGCTCTCGGGATACGGAAATCCTGTTTGTAGATCAGCGAGAAGCTCTCCGATAAAGCTCGAAGCGTATGTATATACCGTGAGTGTAGATTGTGGACTCTAGAGCTACCACAGGCTTTCCTGTGGCTACAGCGTCGCGAACTTCCTCCGAGACTTGGAGAAACTTGCTTTGCGCAAGGCCATGAAGGCGTCGTACGGGAGCAACCAATACTGGTACCCTGGTTCTCCTGCAGCAATGGCGAGCTGCAGCTCGCGAAGCAAGCATAGTGATTAGGTAGACGCTAAGCCGTGAGAGTAGCTTGACAGCAAGAGTGGAGAAGGAGAAAGTAGCTGGAAAATGTGGAGGAGAGGAGTAGGACTTATCGGCGATAAGAGAGGATAGCGTCTTTGGCCGCAGCGGTCACCGGAATCTAAGCAGCATCGGGACACCTCAGCATCACGCCGCATCTCGCCGCGCTACCTTCTCTTTCCCCCTCTGTTCAATTCATCCCATTTCTTTACATTCCTTCTTCTTTTTAGGACTATCTCCTGGTGAGAGACATTGTGTCCTAGGCGCGGTCAATTACACGCCCGCCCATCGTCACAATGAGGCCGATTACAGCATTCACCGCGCTCTGTGGGTTTCTCCTGTCAAGCAGCAGCTTAGTATGCGCCGAATCCTCGGCGGGGACCCATTCCTCCTTTCAGCCTCCCCAGACATTCAAAAATGTAAATTTGGTCCGGAATACCAACTTGGAGAAAGGTTATGCTCGGGAGACTGTCAACGTGGTGGTGGAGAACGTGGATAAAGAACCGCAGAGCACCTACTACTTAGCCTTCCCATCGGAGGTATTCGACAAGGTCGGAGGATTGGAGGTGAGAGACAGAAAGGCGCCGGAGAAGGGGCCTTTCGATGTAGATGTATTGTCTGTCGATTCGCCCAGGTGAGTACGCTATGTGGTCACCAGTAGCCAGTTACTATTGTGATGACGAAGCCACGGTTACTTAATCTGGTTACACTATTTGCAGCATATAAGCTAATATCTATGGATTGCTTTTCTTGCAGTGACACCAAATACTTTGCCATTGACCTTCCCGAACCTCTTGCGCCCAAGTCGCAGGTTACTTTAGGAATTTCTTACTACCTCCTCTCCTCCCTGAGCCCGCGTCCTGCCGCTATCAACCAGGCTGATAAACAGTACCTCACTTACTCGTTTTCTGCCTATATCCACTCAGCCTACCCAACTGTGACCCAAAAGACGAAATTGAAGCTTCCTAGCACCAATGTTCCTGACTATACCACTACCTCTGGCCTCAAGCCAGGCTCGGATCCTGAGCGTCAAGGCACAACTTACACTTACGGCCCTTATGACACGACCGAGGTTACCCCCGGTACTGCCTATCCGATTACCATCCGTTATGAGTTTACCAAGCCGGTAATCACGGCCTCGCTGCTGGAAAGAGACTTGGAGGTGTCTCACTGGGGTGGAAACCTGGCAACAGAAGAGCGCTACTGGCTTCGCAACAACGGCTCTAACCTCGTGAATCAATTCTCGCGCGTTGAGTGGACACTCTCTAACTTCCAGCAACTGCCTTCTTCCGCCATCCGTGAACTTAAGTATCCGCTGAAACCCGGCTCGGTGGACCCCTACTTCATTGATGACATCGGTAATGTCTCCACCAGCCGCTATCGTCCTGGCAAGCCTCCCAAGCGTGATGCATCATTAGAACTTCGCCCCCGGTATCCTGTGTTCGGTGGCTGGAACTACAGCTTCCGTATTGGTTGGAACAACGAGCTCTCTACCTTCCTTCGCCGGGTCGCCGGTGCCGATTCGTATGTGCTCAAGGTTCCTTTCATCGAGGGACCCAAGGTACCTGAAGGTGTTCAGTATGAGAGGGTTGTTGTTCGTGTCATTCTACCCGAGGGAGCCCGTAACGTCCGGTACGAGACGATTAAGACTGCCTCCAACAATGGTCTTCCCCCTGCCGATCAGATAAAGTCCCACGTGTCTCCCCACAAGACCTTCATGGACACATTGGGGCGTACCGCATTGACCCTGACTGTAGAGAATTTGTCCGATGAGGCTCGTGATTCTCAGTTGGTGGTAAGTATACAACGTTATATTATGCTTCACTAGACAGAATGCTAATCTTTAACAGGTTACCTATGATTATTCCTTCTGGGATGGAATGCGCAAACCCGTGACCATAACCACTGGATTGCTGACTGTGTTCGCCGCCGTATGGGCGATTGGGAACATTGACGTGAGCATCAAGAAACGATAGAGTGTATGATGTAACATTGTTGTAACCATTTTTTATACTTGAGCAATGTAACTGTTACCTTCAAAGTAAACCAAATCTTTGAGCTTTGAATGTATCACGCTTCAGATTTCTTTACGTGAAACAGGAGCTTGATCGATGCCGCTTTGAATATCAAAATCAAGCTGGATATTGTGCGATACATATCCAGAGAACAGTCATTGGAATAGCAAGAGCGCATAGCATCATAGAAAGTACACTTGTATAATAATCCCCAGGCCAGCCCCCATTTTAAGCTTGCCGACAGACAGCTCCTCTCCAGTTCATATGCATGAAAGAAGCAGAGATCAACGCCAGACTCCTCGCAATCCCGAACCGAAACCAAGTAAAATACTACCCAACAAGTAGGTTTGTTCTATGAAAACCGGAAGGAAACTATGAATCCTCGAATTTCCTTTTCACTCCATTGCCGTTTGCATGTGGCGGCGCCTGTCTTGCCCTTCGTTTCCGCTCTTCGTCCTCCGAAGCCATCTGAGCCTGGCGCTTCTTCCATGCTGCCTTGATTGCCGGCGCAGCGCGGATGAGATCTTCCTCCGTCACACGGTCCTGGATACTTTCAAGGACCTTCTCAACGGTAGAGATATGATTCGCATCAGCCTTATCGTCTCGGAGACGATGATAGCGCCAGCGATTGTGTTCATCCTTGGAGCATTCAACGATGGTATCATCGAGGGGCAGCCCCAGGGCCTTAAGCTCCTCCCATTCGGATGGGGTGACAAACATCTCCGCGAAGTGCCGGTACTCGTTGGAGTTAAGCATCACAAATAGATGAAAGATAGGCATAGCATCGTAATCCGTATACGGCTCGGAAATACCTTCAGCCTCATCATCTGTATCAGGCTCCAGGACAGGAAACTCCAAGCGCATACGGAAATCAATCGTATTCTCGGCCGGAGGCTTCCACTTCAGAATGTGTTCGTCCGTGCCGATGCGGTAGGGTGTACTGCGACAGGTAAAGATGAGACCGTCATTACCGTGGATTTTCTTGACCTTGGGAATGATCTCTCGGAACATCATTTCGATACCGTAGCTAAACTGGGTAGATTTGTCTTCGACCGCGAAAACGCGGTGTTGTTTCTCCTCGGGAAAACGCTGGTAGAGAGCATTGTATGGCTTGAGGACCTTCTCCTTAAAATACGCAAGTCGTTTATCTAGCGTGCGATGCATCAGGCTCTGTCCGTCCAGAACTAGACAGTCGAAAACGAGGTATTTGAGCTGCTGCGTTCCATCCTCATATGTATCGTTCACCAACTCGCCGTCAACCAGGGTGTCCACGTGGTACGACTGGAAACTTTCATCATTGGGGAGCGGGAAATGCAAGCCCGGCACGTAGCGGTAGTCGTTCTTGCGGTCAATTAGGTAGTGAATTTCGGGTGCCTCTGAGTCCGGATCGCCACGGGCAAAGTACATCAGACAGCGGATGCCATCTGTTTTCTCGCAGACATAGTAGTCTTGCCGTTGGAGCTCGAGGAGATGCTTGTTGGAGAAACTGACGGGCTGTGCGCCGGGAAAGTTGAGGTTGTTGCGGCCAAGGAGAGTCGCGACTTCACGGCGGAATTGGTCTGCTAGTTCGGGCTCTGCCTTGATCCCGACAGCGTCGAGGTCGGGGACGGAGTTGGACATCGCGAAAGGGTTCGATTGAATTTAGGGAGTGCGTGGCGCTGATGTAAAGTGTAGGTGAAAGTATCTAGTTGTTTGCATTCCAGCGCAAGCAGATCAAGACTTCCGCCCGTAGGCGCAGACGCTATAGCTTCCCCAGTAAAGCTGAATGTCGCAGTGATGGTGGGGTGCTATGAAAGGTGAGCTGCATGTGTTCCGCCTTCAAAAGATCGATGGGCGCATATGGAGCTAAACCCGTCTTTATCCCGCAGCGGTTGGTGATAGCTTGTTGTGGCCTCAGGCAGAAACAATCTTGTTTGGGGTAGCTGTAGGGCATTCCATAGTATGAAAATCTATAGAGTACAAGATGTACAACTGTGCTTGATATCTTTGAGCAAAAATGGGTCCAGTACTATTGACAAATATTCCAGACACCGTGAATATCAAGGACAGTGTCTATCAAGATATAGAGAAGCATAAAAACATCCGACTAATTTACACTCAGCCTCGCCAGTGGTACATGCAATAGACTCCGGGGTATCATATCATCACAAAAAAATTCGCATTAGACCCATTCCGTAGGTTTCCTGAACGCCGCTCGAGACTCCACGATGTGGCAGTCATACCCAAATAGTGGAAAGAAAGGATCATCACTCATCGCTGCTCCTTAGATCGACACAAAATACCAGGAAGCATGTGCACCTACGAGCTCGCGGATATTGAAAGCTTCTTCGCGGCTGGTGCTGGAGTCGCGTTGTCCACATCCGTTGTGTTATCTGCGCTTGCAATGACCGGAGAAGCCATGACCACGTCGTCCACAGGAGCGAAGAGGTTTCCGTCATTGGAGGTGGTATTGCTATCGCCAGTTGAAAAGAGTCCGCCACCGCGCGCACCACCCAGAGCGTGGGATAACATCTCTTTAATGCGGACATATTGGTATTTTTTCTTAGTCGAGATCAGAGTATGAGTGATGATGGGCTGCGGGTGAGAGCGAGTGATAGCTGCCATCACAGCATCTTTCTCTTCATCCGAGTCGACAGGACCGTTGTTATCCATATCGTCCTGCAGAGGAGCATTGGCATCGATTGCAGCCTCTGAAAAGCAAGACCGATCAGCTCTGTCTGTAAACGTATCATCCAGCTATACGGGCAATACTCACTTTGCTGCCGAGCCTGATTTTTCTTTTGATAAGCCTGAAGCAACATATCGTACGGCAATGAACGACCAGGAACTGCTCGCTTCGCGCCCATGGAATGGCTCTTACAGGTCAAAGACCTCGCACACTGAGCACCATTCGGCAGAGTAACACCGCACTGCTTCTCGACATCGACGGGTCCCTTCGGCTTCGGAACCTTGGGCTTGGGTTCCTCCTTTTTCTTCTTCTTCTTAGGCTCCTTATCCTTATCGTCTTCTCCCTCCGTCTTGCGCTTCTTTCCCTTCTTTGTTCCATCCTCCGCCATTCCCTTAACGGCGCTCTTCTTAGCGCTCTTCTGACCCTTCATGGAATCATCACCATCGCCGCCCGCAGCATCCTCATCACCATCCTTATCCCCCGCCTTGGCCCGGTTAGCCGCATCGCGCGCCTCCTTCTTGCGCCTCGCCTTCTCCTGCTTCGCCCGAATACAACCCCGAATATGTTCCACAGCATTCTGTTTGAGGACCGGCCTCTTGCAAGTCTTACATATGACAGTTTCTAAGTGATCCTCTTCTCGTGGTTTGCCTGTAGGGAAAGCTGCCATAGTCTTCTCGTCGATCTCAGGGAGAATAGGTGATGAACCGGGGGAGTCGGGCGCATCTTCACGCCGTTAAACTATTAGCACATATACATCCCACAGCTCTTGCTCCCACACCCCGCAAATCAAGATGAAAGCCAAGTAGAAAGGGGGTAAACACACCATCACCCTTCTTCTTGCCTAACTTAACCGACTTCTTCAACCTAATCTTGCCGGGCTTGGTGTCTTTTTCGGCGAACTTGTACCCGGACGCATCGACTAAGCTGCCGGACGACGGCGCTGTAATCAAATAGCATAATATCAGCATGAATCACTCTATATGATGTTGCAACTACTGAAGTTCGGCCCGAGGAGGGTTTAGTGGTATCTACCTTTGGTCTCACCGTTGGTAGCCATGGCCAACCCACCAACGACCAAGAAAGTGGCTCAACTCTGGTAGTAAAAGAAAATATAGTGAGAGTAAACGAGTGGAAGGGTTTAATAAGCTATTGAACGGCAGAACGCTGCTTTGTCGTGAAGTTTGAGGTGCGCGTGATATGGTCGAGGTGAGTCCGGGGCTGCTCCGCATTGAGATGTCACGTGTTGGTTGCCAGGATAATAGGAGTTCAATTTTCGACGATGTAGATTATAGTAGTTCAAGAGGACAATGACTATTGAGCTTTGGTTTAGTGGTAGCGTATTTTGGTAAGGAATAGCCTTATACTGCTTCTTTATTGTTATTGATGTTCTTGCCTTGATGATTAGACAATGAAACATATTGATCCTTTATATCAAGTCATACTAAGATCGAATGGCTAGAGACTTTGCGTCGCGGTCGGTTTAAAACCAGTACAAGTTGCGTCTAGCACTAGGGAGTAAGTCAATTATAGCTTCCAAGAACTGGTATAATTATCTTAGTGTACAAGTATACGTTATATTACATGCTGTCTAGCTCACAATTATCCAAATCGAATGTCAATAAGTGGTTTCTATAGCTTGGAAAAGCAGAGAGTACTGTTGGTCCCTCCAAAGCCGAAACTGTTGGTCAATGCCACATCTATCTGGCGCTCTTGGGTCTGCTTCGGGGCATAGTTGCAGTCGAATCCGATGGCTAGACGCTCCAGGTTAATCGTAGGAGGCATTTTGTTCTGATACAGCAAATTAGAGTATTTCCACAGCACAGATGGTCATACTTACCTCATGAATAGCAAGGATGGTGAACAGGGCTTCCACGGCGCCAGCGCCACCCAATAAGTGACCAACAGCGCCCTTGGTGCTGCTGATATTTACATCTCCGGCATTTCGCTTTCCTTCAGGGCCAAGAAGGAGTGCCTTGATCGCGGCGTTTTCTGCCGCATCCCCGACTACAGTCGAAGTGGCGTGTGCATTAACGTAGTCAACCATAGACGGTGGAATGTCGGCGTTCTTCAGAGCTTTTCTCATTGCCATGAATGCCCCTTCGCCGTTTTCTTTGGGCGCTGTTATATGATGTGCATCACCTGAACAGCCATAGCCTCTCAACTCGGCGTAGATACGTGCACCTCTTGCCTTTGCATGTTCTAGCTCCTAGCTGGATGTTAGTGCCGTGAATCAGTGTAGGGTGTGACGACAAGCACCTCTAGAATAACTATTGCGGCGCCCTCGCCGACTACGAACCCTTCGCGATCCGCATCGAAAGGTCTAGACGCCTTCTCAGGAGCATTATTATAGCTCGTTGCAAGGCTCCGCGCCCGGGCAAAGCCTCCAACAGCTAGCGGATGGATGCAAGATTCAGCACCGCCAGCTAACATCACGTTCGCATCACCACATGCGATAAAGCGAGCAGCATCACCAATGGAATGTGCCCCAGTAGTGCATGCGGTTGTAGCTGCATGGTTTGGACCCTGTCGAAGCATTAGCAGTGGTAAAGTCCCTGGTTGCGATTAGACATACCATCAATCCATATTTCATGGAGATATGGCCAGCGCCGAGATTGATGAGGAGCTTCGGGACAAATAAAGGAGACACCTTTCTGTAACCCTAGGAGCAGTTAATACAGATGTAGTAACGATACAAAACTCGTTTGCGACATACTCCTTTTTCATATGCCACGACGGTGTCGTATATTTCATCGAAATTGCCAATTCCGGATCCAAGACAGATGCCCTACACGGCCATCAGCATTGTTGAGTTACACAATGTCTCGCAGACGTCTACCGTGGATTCTCTGTGCTCAAACGAAGTGGGCTTCCAACCAGCATCTTCAAGAGCTTCTTCTGAAGCAGCCAAAGCATATTGTGCGAAACGCGCCATCTTACGCTCTTCCTGTTAAAGGCATCAGATCTGCCCTTCTCTCCAAAACCATGCAAATGTAAATAAACAAGAGACGCTACACATACATCCTTACTTAGCCATTCTGAGGCAGTCCAGCCACCTTCCTGCCTCTTGCCATTCGGCACTGGGGCGGCGATCTGACATGGTATGTCCGCAAACCTGGAATCGCGATGGTTGACATTAACAATGCCGCAGTGGCCATCTAACAGACGTTTCCATGTACGACGGATACCTAGAATGACTGTACTTTAGCAATCCGCGCATCATAAGCACAAGGATTAGAATAATCGTGTGGACAGCAGGTGTCTCCGACTAACTTCCTAACTAGGAATGTCCATGACGATTGGACCGGGTATCCAAGACTTTCCCCTTTCGGATTATCGGAAGTGGAGACAATTCGAGCGAGACTTCCAAGTAGACACTGAAGAATCACGACCAGAGAACAGGCTTGGAAATGACCGCGGACCAACAAGGAATTGAATAGAACAGTGTACTTAGACATCTGTATTGCAGAGATATAGAACAACTACTTACCTACTCCCAAAGGAGTAACAGCTCCTAAACCCGTCACGACAACACGACGCATGGCATCCTGAGGTTCTAAAGACGAGATTCGAATATGATCGGCTTCGATTAGATTCTACAAGCTATGGATCAAGCAGCTATCGAAGATCGGGCCAATATAAATGCGGAGGACGAAAAGAGGAAGAGAGAGCGACGGGCGTTGGAACTAAAAGAAAAGTGACGAGAAGGGAAAGTCCGCACGATAGTCCTCGCGCCTGAGGCCCCAAGGCCCACTTTTCGGTGCCGAATGAATGGACGGTGGTTGTTCCTATCGATAACGCTTTCACAATCTCCATACTAACTATGCGCCTATAACTACTAAACAACTTTCCCCAGATTCAATTCTTCTCCTCTGCGTTTTCAAGTAACCTCTTCGTCCTATTTTGTTTTGCCCGTGCCATTTTATAATTCATAATGAAATATACCCTGGGGTTGCTGGCTCTGGCCGGTACTGCCTTATCTCACGCCCATCACGATGACACGGAAGTGGTTCCTGAGCACTTGCGTGAGGAGCTGTTGAAGAAATGGGATCAAGAGGTACACATGTGGCTCTACCTTACACGGTGACAAATCTGACTGATAATTCTAGTGGACATTTTCTGGCATTGCTAGCTTTGCGCACCTAAAACCAGTCAAATGTCTAATCGAACCAGATGAGCGATATGATATCGCCGTCATCGGAGCCCCCTTCGATACTGCTGTCAGCTACAGACCAGGTATGCACTCCGTCTTGCCTCCATAAATTGCAGAGGTTGAATTTCTCCTCTAGGAGCTCGTTTTGGTCCTCGTGCCATTCGTGCTGCTAGCGCCCGCCAGATGGCCGGTACAGCCTATAACACCCGTGCGGGCATCAATCCCTACAGCTCGTGGGCCACCGTCAAGGACTGTGGGGATATCCCTATAATTCCCTTCGACAATGGCGTAGCGGAGCGCCAAATGTACGAAGCTTTCCTCGAGCTGGGCTCACGATCTCCCATTACCCCTGCCGACTCCAAGTACGGCACTAAGGGCATCTCTGCCGGGAAGGCGAAGCTGGTCACCCTGGGAGGTGATCACAGTGTTGCGCTACCGGCTCTCCGTGCCCTGTATCAAATCTACCAAAAGCCCATCACAGTGCTGCATTTCGATGCACATCTAGACACCTGGAATCCCGTTCGCTACTCGGCATACTGGACATCAGAACAGTCGGCGTTTAATCACGGCAGTTTCTTCCACAAGGCGAGTCGTGAGGGTCTCATTTGCAACTCGACCTCTGCTCATGCTGGTCTGCGCACTCGTTTGACTGGTGTCACCGATAGCGACTACACCAACCCGGGCCCCGAGCAGGGATTCATGCGCATCCATGCTGACGACATTGACGACCTAGGCCCCATGGGCATCGTGGATAAAATAATTGAGCGCATCGGTCTGGATTCGGAGCAACCCGTGTATCTGTCGGTGGACATTGACGTGCTTGACCCCGCGACTGCCCCCGGGACCGGTACTCCCGAGCCTGGCGGCTGGACCACCCGTGAGTTCATCCGGATCATGCGCGGCATTGAGAAGTTAAACATTGTCGGCGCGGACATCGTTGAGGTATCGCCAAGTTACGACAACAAGGGAGAGACCACCGCTCTCGCAGCTGCCCAAGTGGCCTTTGAGATCATCACCAGCATGGTCAAGGCGGGAGCTGGCGAAGACCTGGGAGGATGGTATGGGCGCAAGGAAGAGAAGATCGATGAGTCTGCAAAGGAGGGAGAAGCGAAGAAAGAAGGCAAAGACGAGCTGTAAACCAGATACTATGACGCTGTAAATGACTTATGTTTGATGTGCGAAAAAGTGTAGCTAGTAATAAATGACAGACTAAATGTATGATGAACCATACTGTCCTAAGGTGTGCCCATTGAGCACTACAAGTAGTCATTCACATAGTGAAATGGGTCAGCGAGATATAGGAAAGATTATCACATTCACTGATGGTTGCGATTACATATTCACCACCGCAACACACCACATTCCTCGATTCCATCCTGATTGCTCCCTTATTCTGTATATTGAGCAGGAAACCTATTACCTTTCCACTGGCCATCATCTGCAGATAACGATCTCATTTCAAGACTCAAGATCAATCGCTGAGCTTCTGTACCTTTCTCAAGTCCTAGCCTCTCGAGAGGTTCCTCATTATAGACCGGTGCGGAGTTAACCATGTGAACAGACGGAATAGGGTCGGCTTGGATTGACTAGAACTTGTCTAGAGACCTACATGTTCGGCCAGGCAACCCTAATCTGGAGAGTCATCGGCGGGAGTAAGTGGAGAGTATCATGTCTTTTACGAATAGATATGAGTTTGCGCGGACATGTTTGAAAATGATATCGAACGGTTTCATGAGCCACTTATAACATGTCAGAATATTGGACCGGTTGTAAAGTCCAAGATGGATAACACCCACGTACCCTATTCCAAACTGACAATAATGGCTATTGGCGGCTGGAGCATGCGACCAATAATTACAAGCTTCATTACATTGGACCTGATTACGCCATGGTCTGTGAGTACCAAAGCCTTGGTGGTCACTGATGTATCTGCGCTATCTAGTTCAAGACTGTAACATGACAACGATAAAATGGCACAGCAACGTGACAGAAGGTGCGGACGTGACAACAAATCGCGAATATAAAGAAACAGATCAATACCATCAGCCAGCCAAAACAAGACGCCTCGACTTCCAACGCCGATAGAGACGATGAGTGGTAATAGAGAATCGAAGATGGATAAAGGAAGAGAAGGAAGGGACAGAAAATGATAAGGCAGTAGGAGAAGAGGGTAAGGGGAATATGGCAAAGGCAAGCCGGCTGGAAGATGAAGGTAAAGCGGTTCGGTTCGTCGATAGTCTCCGCGGCAGAGTTGGGAGGTCAAAATATCCCAGGGTATATCGGATCAATGAATGCCATAATTGGGCAACGAAAGAATACGAGGATGGCAATCATTAGAAATATCGTCTCGAGATTGGGTAACAGGTGGCAATCGACTCATGAGCTGTGACCCTTGATATCCATAACAGTTTAGTTTTATGCGCTTCAAAAACCTCGATCTTCCCGAAATATGCGATGTAGCTAGGATGCATCAGCGACACGATCTGGGTAACAGTTGGGGCAAACTAACCCTGCTCTAAAGAGATGCGTGTTCGATTACAGCAAAACGCACTTCTTTGACTTCTTAGGAGCAGGCTCGAGGGCGGCAACAATTGCCTGATTCATTCTGTCAGTACACAATACAAGCAGCAGAGCCAACAAACCCGACTCACCTCGTCAAAAACATCCTTGAGTTTATATTGGGTCAGAGCGGAGCATTCGACATATTTGACGGCGCCCAATTCCTTGGCCATCCGGTCTCCATCTTCCTTACGAATGGGCTGCATCTTCTGCCGAGAAAGCTTTTCGCGCACAGCAGAATCGTCGCGCAAATCAGTTTGGGTGCCCACGATTAGACAGGGGACACCAGGGCAATGGTGATGAACTTCGGGGAACCATTTTTCGCGCACGTTCTCGAAGGAAGCGGGGGATGTCACGGAGAAGCAGACCAAGAAAACGTCGGTCTGGGGGTATGAAAGGGGACGAAGACGGTCATAATCTTCCTGACCAGCAGTATCGAAAAGCCCCAGAGTGTACGGTTCATCGCCAATCCTATGAAGGCGTCGGGTCAGTCAATTGATTGCGAGAAATTGACATGTAATGATATCCGGTCGATGGATCCAACGACGCGTTATCAAGGCCACTGTCTGTCGGGATATATCACAGGCGCGAACTCCCCGTAGAAGTCGTTGCGCCTATCACGGCTCGAAGCGATCGGGTTCACTTACATGACAGTGACAGCATAGTTATCGAAAACGGTAGGAACATATTCCGAGGGGAACTTGTTTGTTGTGTACGAAATCAGGAGACATGTTTTGCCCACAGCACCGTCACCGACGACAACACACCTGGCGAAGAGAAATAACCGTGGTTAGCAGACCGCTGATTGATAATGGAACCAATCTCGGTAAGAAGGAACCCAACGTGCGGCATCAGAAAGGGGGGCAAGTCTGATGGGAGGAGGGAGGCAATGAGAATGACGATTCAAAAAGGAGCCAGCAAACGTACTTGATAGTGGCGACAACCATATTGTATACCTGGAACTACCTGAGGCTCCGCAAAGTGACTGTGCAGATAATCTTCCAAGGGTGTCTAGACCCGAGGGGACGATGAAACGAAAGGAGGAAGATGCGGTGAAGAGAATAAGGAGAGGTGTGAGGAGGAACCGATTGAGAACGGTTGTGGGGGAGAGAATATAAAAAGGGAGAGATGGGGGATTACAGGAGGCGCTGGATGAGAATGGCAGCAGCCAGGAGTTACAGCGGTTGTGGTGCGGTGAATGTCGACGGTGAAGGGTTGGTGGACGTTAGCCAATGTGGGAGGCAGAGGTGGAGGACGATAGGACCGTAGCACTAGTTCGGAGAGTACCTTAGGTAGAAAGAAAGAAAGCTGCCATGGATGGGGCAACCCGCACCGTTAGCTCATGTCGGCCTATTTGTCTAGACACTGCGACTAGCACGTTTTCATTGGGGACTGTATCGCCAGACAGGCAGAAATCATTCTGCTGGGGACATCAATCGAGAAATAATTATTAAAAAAAGCCAAATGACTACAAAAAGATAAGGGCACAGATTATAAGGGATACAAACAGTAATTTCACAAACCTTGTAAGTCCTTTACTTTTCTTTTTCTTTTTCCCTCCCTCTTAGTTATATACCTGAAGAGGCAGAAAAAAAAAGAAGAAAAAGAAAAAAAAAAAAAACCGGAGAAATCGCACGGATCAATTCCGGGGAAGGCCCTCGGTATCGCAGGAGCACTTTGAACACCTTTTTCCCCTCCCAGTTTCGGTATCCTTTAAATAGAGAAAATGCGACGAAAGTTGGAACGGCGAAAGGAGGGGGAGAAATGGAGGGGCCGCGGCAAAACAACCTGGGAGGGTAGAGTGGTAAGTAACTAGTGATATGATAGACGCAACACCCCACCGAGGATAGTTAAAGTCCCAGAGGATAAAATCCAATCAAGGGACTACGGGCGCAATTCAACTATATCAGGAATGAAGGGGGATGGAAGAAGTGGGAAGAAGAGGAGAACAACCACTTCGAGGTAGTATAATTGTATTCAAACCTTACGCATGGAAGTGTCACTGTCACAGTCCAATCACCGACTGGCGGTGAATGCACCATTCCAGTTAGTAACCATCACATACCGCCGTTCATTGAGGTAAATGAACGGTACCACGTATGAGGGGATCCTACTCCATCTTCCAAGCACTGTAATACACAACTCGATGATATCACCTTTTGCTAATTGCTGTCATATATCGGGAATATGGCTGTTTGACGCCTCCAACCATAGCTTTCCTCCAAATCACCTTTCTGCTTCCCATCTCCTAAATGTCCTTGTTTAAAGCACTAGAGATATGATACGATCGCGTCCTTTTAGCTACGGGTTTGCAAAGGAAAAGATCAAAAGAAAGCACGTGCATTGAAACGTTTCATCTAAGTCTAGTCATAATCTCATAACGTCTATATAAACTCCTTGAGAGACTTCTAGGGTAGTCGCTGACTCGAAATATGTACGGCTCTATGTGAAAGACATATAGAGACTCAATGTACTGATATCCGCTTACCCTCGGGATGAAAGAGCATAACGCTGATCGACCCACATACCCGATGATATATAAACAGCGCCCCGGCGTTTCTAGCCGGAGATGCGGTAAACGCATATATGCATAACCTTGTATGGACACGCCATATAGTGTTTGATTTGGGATCGGGCTGGATGGGACACCGCACAAACTGCTCCGCGTAGTCTGGTATCCTCTTCGGTTGCAGTAGGGAAGGCTGTCCCATATGCCAAATTTATGGGTGGTACCCCCGAGTATATATCAGAGGGTGCTGGAGAGACTGAAACTATTCAGACTACTTCATGGTTGTTTCGAGTGTCCTTCTGATTCGGATTCGTTTCCCGATAGGCCATGTCCGTTGTCTGAAACCAGATGGTCCCCATTAGGCCCGTCCACTGGTTCAGAGTTGACTTTGTCCAACCTGTAATTCTTCATCAAAAGACTCAAGGGTATCAACGGTATCGTCACGATCAGCGCCAACACCAACAGCTTATTCATAGTCTCTTGATAAGACCGGTTGATGGCAACTCTAACCGGTGATCCCATAGGAAAAGATAGTGCCTTGTCCAATCTCCCAAATATTTCCTTAGCATCCCCCTTATTCTCATCAGGGAGGTAACGCCGCAACTTCCGCGGAATGTTGTGCGTCCAGACGGCTCCTGAGATCGCAGCGCCAACTGCACCACCCATCTCCATAGATGTCAAAAACATTGCCGTAGCAGCCGCAACCTCCTGATGGCTAGCAGATGCCTGAACTCCCAGCTGGACAGGCACATTGAGGAGGCCGCCTCCCATACCAACCACAATCTGTGTCCCAAGAATTAGCGTTGATGAGCTCCCTTCTTTGCGGTAAAGCATCATCAAAAGAAGACCGAACATGTAAATCGCGCTTCCAATGGTCACATAGATTCGATAGCGTCGCGTGTACTTGATCAATAAGGACACTGAGAAAGCAGCAATGGTCGACGTAAACGCAAACGTCTGCGTCACACGGCCAGCCGTGGCGACATCATATCCTTGGACCACTTGAAGATAAGAGTAAAGATACGGTTGGACCGAAAAATAGAATGCCACTGTATGATGTTAGAAGAAAGGTTACACACGGGTGCTGTATCGGGAAGTAACCTACTAAAGTACCAAAAAGCTAAAGCGCAGCCAGCAAGCGCTGTGCGTTGCCTGAGAAGGTGTAGGGAAAGAAGTGGTTTAGGGGCAAACCTTTTCGAACTCTCCCACAGCGGCAACGCCAGTAAACAAACTATGCCAACCACAATCATTGCCAGGATACTGTCGTTCTTCCAGCCGTCTTTAGCACTGGCGGCAAGTGTGAGAGGCACCAAAATCAATGTAACTGCCGCCGAAAGAAGTATCAAACCAAACATGTCCAGATCGTACCAGGTGCGACGGATAACAGCAACGAGGCCACCCCGAGGAGCGTGTTTTTGCTTAATGAGGTTTAGCCTTTTAGCCTTGCGTTGATTCAACAATAACGTCAGCGCTAACGGGAGAAATGAAGCAGGCAGAATGATTGACCACATCCCGTAGCCCCAACGCCATGACGAGTGGCGCATCACTGCGTCAGCTATTGATGGTCCAATCCAAACTGTAACCAGAAACGGAAACTCTGGAAGGAGGGCAAGGAATGCCCTGTTGAGAAGGCTGCTGCTATCCGCAATGAACACTTGTTGGAGGATCTGTAAGCCCGTCGAGCCGGCGGAATAGAATATTTGAGCCGATGCATAAGTCTGGACATTGGTCGAAGCAGCCATTTGTATATAACCGAGAACATATATCAAGATGCACACGCAGAACGCTTCGAAGCGACCGAAGACATCGGCGATCTTAGCCATGGGAGGCTTGATGACAGCTACATACTTGTCAGCTGGATGAGGACAGATTGCACAATAAAGACTACCCACCATTGACTACATTCTGAACAACAAGAACAGTTGAAATCAATGAGTGTTTGCTAAATGCACTGGTGGCATAAGCAGAGAGTGACATGGTGGTCTGGCCTTCTAAAGAAGTACAGAACGCCATAAGGAAGATACTACAGCGAGTCAGTGCGACCAGTCCACTTTCATCAAGGAAACAACCACGTTGTACACATTAGGCATACCTGACATAAGCAACAACCAATGACTTCGTTGTCCAGGTCAAGTTGATGGCTTCAATCTTCCGAACACCTTCCTGCACCGAGTCATCCGATGTTATCTCACTGCCATGGTCATCGCTGTCGTATCCAGTGGGAAGGAGTTGCTCTCCTTCGTACTGATCGTGTCTCTCCATTTGATCGAGTGTGCCATATGAGGGGCCTGAGTGGGCGTCAAGTAAGGGCATTGCGGCTGAGCCGAGAACGTCAATGAAGAATCCTGAACGACAGCACCGCGAGTGATGTCCATTTATCGGATACGACTATCGAGGCGGTAGTGGCGTTCTGTGGGGGCACGAAGATGTAACGACACTCAAAGTCTCACAATCGAAGGTAACAGGGTTCGAAAGGTCTGGTGTATAAGCCGAAATACTTGAGCTGACGGAGGAAGATATGGACGATCTGAACCAGCCAGACCCTGAAAAAGCAACGCGCGACTAGTCAAATGGGGGTATCTCAAGGGAATCGGAAACGAAACAGGAGAATGAATATTTGAGGGAAAAAAGAAAATGAGTAAAAGGGAGAAAAAGAAAACCCCAGGGCGAACAGGAGAACAGTTAAGTGAGACGTCAGGTTGGGTATCGGATTCGCAGGTTCGTTAGGTAACTGATACGGATGACGGCACGCGGATCGTCAGATCTATCGTACAAAGGGGCAGAGCTCTAAGCAGGACTCTAAACTCGGGGTGCTTCAGACCAATCGACTCGATCGACAAGGGGCACTTATGCACGCCGACGTGGGATGGGCCACAGGTTTAGCCTATGGGCCTAACGCCCGAGGCCCAAAATGGTAGGGTGCTTTCCGATGCACCGAAGGGTTGGTAAAGTGATGCCTATATTATTCCAGTCGATATAGTTGAATGAATATGAAAAGCCTCACTCGAGAAGGCAGAGTTGTGGCAGAGCTTATCCCTCGGACTCGAGCGCACATTGACCCCTCAGTCATACATGTGAGCGCACGGGGCAGCACAGTATCGCACGTAGTTGTCGTCTGTGTATTCAAGCGCAGAGGATCAAAGTAAGTTCGAGACTGATCAGGGGGAGAAAACTGGATTGCAGCCGAAAATGGTGAAGAAGTGGGGAGGAAGTGGCAAAGCGACCAGGATGGAGGGATGTTACGCAGGTGGATAAGACTTTTGAGAATCAGATATGATAAGATCACCTGGTTCGGTCCGAACGGAAGCTACGGATTCCTATAGGTTGGCTTCTTACCCTGCATCGGGACATCAGTTGGATGAAACGATAGTAGTATTTAATTCCCCATGAAAGGTCTCACCCATGGAGGAATATCAAGAGATAAAAATACTATTCTGCCTGTCTTTGCATGCCTATTTTACTCAGAAGAGACGGTCAGCTGACGAATCATTCTGGAATGGAAGCTCCTCCACCATTCCTCCCCCTTGCAGCACTCAATAAATACCGAGTCGGACTTCATTGGTCTTTCAGGAATAGCTCGCATGACTAGGTTCAGTGATTCAAAACAGCCCAGAAGAACCAGGAATGTTAGCGTTAGCAATATTATACAGCCCCCATTCAGCTATATTGGACGTATTGTAATGATCCCTCCAACAGCAAAGAGTTGAACTACCTAAAGCCCGCACTATCCAGTCTCATGATTGGGGGAGATGACATTCGGGTCATACCGCTCCAGTATCCAACGAAACAGCTCATGTCATGTCATTTTTATTAAACCGAAAAGAAAAAAAATAAAAATCCCTCTTGCTTTCGTGTTTCTCCTCGACCCCTCCTCCAACAGAAGAAACGGTTCTTGGTATGAGTCAGTCTGAGTAATAATCACTCGAGATAGACCGGTAATATCCTCGTAGCCACTCCACGATATTAGATTATGTTCCGATTTCCACCAGAAGCCGCGAGTACCGCGAGCTGAACGGACTTGTTTTTTCTTTTTTGTTCCCTTCTGCCGAAGTTAAAATAAAATCTCCACTTACTCTTACAACTAATGTCTTGACCGTCCAGTCAATACGGATCTTGAGGTCGCTAGGGAGGGAAAATAATAATAATAATAATAATAACAATAAATTAAAAAACAAAAGAGAAAAAGGAAAAAGAAAAAGGAAAATACCACAGGGCCACTCAGTCCATATCAACCACTCGGTGGGTTTTGTTGAATTGTTTGGTTGCTTGTCTTATATTGTTGTTGCTTCCACGTAAGATATTTATTTGCCCTGCCCAACAGTGGAAATTGGTTGACAGCAGTCAGACACTAGCATTCAAGCAAGCATTGATTTCCAAGTTTTCGGAAGTGACTTGGCGGTTAACCATCGACATTTGATTCTATACTATTTAATTTAATTTTATTTCTTTCTTTTCTTCTTCTCCCCCTGTGTTTCCCCCAATTCATCCGTTTCTCTACTACATTACTTATCACAGACAGTCGTGTGCTACTATACATATGCCGCCTACACGCAGACCTGAAGTGTCTGTAGCTCACAGAGAAGTCTTATAGAAACAGCTAAGTAATGCTTTTGATTGGATAGAAGCTACTAGATACCTATCCAAGATCCTGATTTCAACTAGAGCTAACGTAAATGGAATTTTTTGGTACGTCCTGCATACTACTACTGGTTTTATATGTCCCTAGATCTCTCACATATCCGGATTTTCGGTGGAACCATGTGGCTGAACTTTCAATTTAAACAAACGGTTGTCATAACATCTTACTTCATTCAACCTTAGACTCTGCAAATACATATACCTTATTAGCAAAAGCAAAGCGCCATCTCAGATCTAGGCTAGCAAGTCAACATGCGTCAATTGACCTTGCGTTTGAAAAATATTATTTCTTACCCGAAGCCCATGATCCCTCAAGTCGGCAGCGCGGTCAGACGTCTTCCATCCCGTTTCACGTCCAATAAGAGCCAAGTGCTTGAGAAGCAGTATCTTCTCGGCGGCGAACTCTTCCACCGAACATGCACTGCGACTGTTCTGGTCGCCAGGATAATAGACAGCTCAGGACGTACCTCTGACCAAAAATATGGCCAGCCTGACTACTGCGTATAACAAATCCGGGAACCCGCTAGAACGGTTCCTGCGATGTATAGAGGTTGTAGTTGGTTTACCCAATTCGCACTAGTTGACCTTGATGTTACTTTTATTTCTTCCGTTGCTTTTTTTTCTCTAGCCAGAGTGTGATCCTCCTTATACCCTGCTAGGCAGACAAGACTTAGGGCGGCAAGGAAGGAGGAGAATGGAAGAGGAGTAAAGGTCGAAACGGGCCATAGCTTACTGTGATACATTTGAAATGGATATTCCCATCAATTCTCGAGCGTGCCAAACGGGGCCGACCTTAAACAGACAAATAGTCAGCTATCATCCTTAGTACCTCCAAAAGAGCGAACGACTCCGCTCCCATAGCAGACGCGCCAGCGCTCGTATATATAGTATTGAAGAGAGCGCGGAAAGACCTAGCAACAAACAGTTTTTATTTACTTACCACCTGAGACGAGCGGGCCTGCACTGTAAGAAGCCCTGCCTGCAACAGTAGGATGCATCCGGCATGGTAGAAAGTATTACCACAAACTTTCCACGCACGTTAGACACATTGACCGGTCGATTAGTCGTTACTATCCACAAAAACTTACCTGGGGATGACTGAGTAAACGCAACGTTAGGCAGGGTATTAGAGGGTGTGTAGTCGCTCCTTAGTAGCGGATAAACTTGTTTGGGACGAAGTTGATACCACTCTTGAAATTCGTTCCATAGCACTGTCATGCTGGCCCTAGGCTCCGACTCGGACATTCTATTAGACAAACTGAATGTTGCCAGAAGATTGACTATCTTCGCAAATACAAGGATAGCCAAGTTGCAGTAATTTTCAGTATCGCCGTCCGCCGCGGCTGATACAATCGACATGTCGTCCATCCAGAAGTCGGTTGGGACTAGTGTTGTTTTACCTGCAGGAAGCTGCCCAAATATCTGATCAACACAGCTGTTAATACTTCATGAGCCTGTAATACATATATTACTAGGAGGGGCAGCTTGCCAATTCGCGCAAAGGCCCAAAAGCACCACTTCACGATGCCTCTACTCGACCCATTCCATCCATTCACTCGAAAGAGCCCGGCACATCCCTGTAGATGACATTAATAACTATACGATCCCCGTTTGATACCAAGCAAAGAGATAAAGTCGAGACTTAAGGAAGTTAGAACATACCTTCAAGTGACGCCTCCACTCGGACACTCCCGAAGCCATCATCTCATAAACACATAGCAGAGCGCAAGTCGCTAGCACCGTGGCATCCGCCTTATTAGGATCCTGGCTTATGAGAAGCCGGATAGTGTACTGATACAGTTCCAATGTTACTGAATTCTGACGCTGTTCAATGTGGCCCAGTTGACGCGAGGCTAGGGACATGGCAGCGGCCACAAATGAAGCAGACTCAATCATGGAGTGGATACTCTGTGTTGTGAATTGCCTTTGACTATCTGTGGTCTCACACCAAGTCCCTGTTCCCCGCAGATAAGATGAAATCAATACAGCTTTCTTGGCATCGTCACTGGTAGTAAAGGTTCAGGAAGCGAGGATATAATGGAAGAGATCGCCTGGCCTAGGGAAAAAGGCAGAATATATACTTGGGTGGCGGAATTTCTCGACAAGTCACACAATCTGGGACCCAACAAAGAAGATGAAGCAGGATCTTCAACGATAGGGTTTACAGAGACTCCAAGCCCCTGTTTTGAGACAAAAGATTCTCAGCACTGGTTATGTCGCCGGCTAGCCTTAAGGAAACTCCATGAAGCCGCTGGAGGATTTCAGGAAAGCTAATATAGGTTTGACCCGGGCCTGGGGAATATGTGATCCTGGGAAGATGTAGAGCAATTTTTCTCATCCTGCACCTCACCAGCAAGCTCTAAATCCCCACCAGTATCCCAGTCACGAGTTTGATTTAGAGGTGAACCCCGGGGTGTGTTATCGACGACGTGATAATCCCGGATAATATCGTCGGTCTCATCGATAATCTGGAGCGTTCGTCAATCACATGAAGAGAGACGTGTTATGCATCAACCTTTCTTCAAATAGCTGGCTAAGCGACACGCTTATCACAAGATAACGTACTTTTATGGGTCTCTGTAAACATTGCAAAAAATGGTGCCATCGTTTCTCAATAGCCGCCAAGGTAGCCGCTTCCTGATGTGATAACCTAAGATTGCGCGAGTTGTGGAATGAGGCCTTGAGGCTCCGTGGGCAAGTTAGGCTATGGGACTCGCAGCTCTTACACTGGGGGCGTGCTCCATCACCTGGTGGCGGTAGGAAACGTAAGCTGGCAGTGAGTGACCTTTCCCCATATCATATGGTGAAGAGACAGAGAATAAGTAGGTACGACAATCTACCTACACTTTCTACGACGGATGCGGCAACGAAGGCTGGAATATACATCATGATTAGCCCCAAACACAGGTAAAGGAGCAAAACAAGGAATGTACTAGAAAGAAGAGTGCATGTTAGCCAGAACTTGACCTTTTTTTTTTTTTTTTGACCAGCATACTGCTCACTTTAGCATGATATTAGGGGAGAGTGGAAAGAATTAATGGCTGTCTTTCCGATCTGCTTTCAAAGCACTGTAGGATATCTTAGAGTTATTCAGTCCATTCGACGATACTGGCGGTTACACTTACCCTGGTGTATGCTTTGGCAAATCCAACCGCCTCAAAAAGGCTCCACATGTACCGGTTGATTCGTGGAGCTATGTCAACCACTGACACATTCAGTCAGGTATTGTTCATGTTGATATATGAAGACAGGAAATATTATAGAGTCAGATCTCAATTATCGGTCTTCTGCTACTACCTAGCATGATCTGTAGTGTCAAAAGCTGGCATTCAAGCATCTTCGGGGAATCAAGACAGTTCCTGACGTTATAAACCTGTGGGGCTGCCCCTCTACTTCTAGTAGCTTCAGTATACTCTCATGACCAGGTCTTAGCGGCGCTTCTACTTGTATGTAAAGGTCAAAGTGTTTTTGGGGAATAATTCACCAAAGCGTCAGTGCTCTTGCAGGAGTGTTTCAACCATGCTCACCCTCGGTCCTCCGTGCACTTCAACAGGTGTACTGATTCAAATAAGAGATCGTTCCTACTAGACTTAATCTGACGTTGTATACATTCATCAAGCCAGCAAATTGTATAATGACCACTCAATACAGCTCATCTCAGGTCGTTCGCACACCCGAAGGCCAGTCACCGAAACTAGTTAGAGAGACGATTCCTGTCCCATCACCGGGCCCTGGACAAGTGCTCGTAAAGTGTCTCATGTAGCTCAAAACCCGACTGATGGTAGGGGTCCATTCGTTTCAATTATCTCTTATTTCCATTCTACGTAAGGCATAGGCTGATCCAGCCTTAGTTCAATCTTTTGACAGTAATGCTTTTGGCGACGGAACCGTGCTAGGCTGTGATTTTGTCGGGGAAGTGGTTTAAATTGGCGTGGGGGTACGCGATTGACCAAAGGTGATATCGTAGGGGCATTGATCTGGGGAGGGGAGACCAAGGGACTTGGTGCATACAGCGAGTACTGTCTGGCCGACCAGAGAATTGCTTTCAAAGTACCTACAGCCCTCTCGCGTGAAGATGCTAGTACAATTTCTCTCGCTGCAGCCACTGCGTGGCTCGCATTATTCTCCCCAGATTATCTCAATCTCGACCGTACTAACGCACAGGGTACAAGTGTGCTGGTATGGGAGGTAGCAGTAAGACTTTCTTTATCGCTTCAGAGATTCCGATTGTCTAACGTTATCTGGTGTGAAACAGCCAGTGTCGGTCTGTACTCTATCCAAATCGCCTCTCTTTATGGGTTCGATGTAGTTACTACATGCAGTCCCCATAATGCAGAGCTAGTGCGGTCATATGGTGCAAAATATGTCTTCGATTATAAGGATGAGAAGGTGGCAGAGGAGATCCGAAAAGTCGCCCCCAATATCTACCATGTTTTTGACACTGTTGGAAATCAAGGTTCATCGCCGACAGCATCAATCGCAGCTCGACTAGTCTGAGGGTCACTTTGATCTCTAGAATTGACTCGCTTCGGAGAATTTGAACTGTTCTGCTACAACTATTAATGCACTGACGGAAGTAGCTTTAGCTGTAAATGCATGCTCTATTCTCACTACTATTGAATTCAGTACGTTGGTACAAGTTGACGGTAGCAATTGCAGGTGTATCTCCACACTGGCATGCTTCTATGTTGATAGCACTACCAGTATGCCAGAGTGTTGACGAATTAATCATGCAGTAAGCATTTTACATCCACACAAAATCTAATAAACATAATGGTTATATCCAGGTCTGCCTATCTGCCCGCCAGATCAAACCGTGTCAATAATAAAATGGCCGAAATTGACCACCAGATCCTGACCCTCGTTAGAGGGCTTCGCCGCGTATAGTCCCACCCAGAGATCTTGGACGTCCTGCTCCTCGAAAAACCAAGTAACCTCACGTAGAGGATTCTTCTGCACACCTTCAACTAAGTAGATCCACAGACTGTCGTCTGACTCTCTGACGATTTCTAGCGTTGCTGCTCCACCACCTGACGGGACCGGTTGTAAACTCCAGTCCGCAAATCTATCCTTCGTAACGGTGCTCAAATGGGGTCTACCATGAGTGAGCTCAATACCCGTCTTGACCCATCTCCGAGGACCATTTGCGCTATTCAAAACAAGGATGAGTCCACCTTGGTCGTATTTGTCTTTCCAAAAGGCATTGAAGGCAACTCTAGCCCGCTTGAATGAGTTGAGCGGGACGCTCTGGTATAGGATCGGAGCGTTGAATCTCTCCGTGGATGGAGGTTTTGACCATACGTCCGTTCCTGGAGAGGCTTTTATTATGAATTCGGCAGGAAGGGTCCCATTACCAGGGACCTTTTCGCTAGAGTTGGCAAAGGCAAATGTTGACATGATGGCTGTGATACTTTTTTTTTTGGCTCCCAGATAACGTTTATGATGCAGGAGGTAACAAGGAATGATGATGGAAACGCGACCCAGAAGACGGTTACCCGAATATGAAACTTTAGAAGAGGAAAAGAGAAACAAAGGGGAAAGGTAAGGAGGAAGAAGAGGGAATATAAACCTCCGCATACGTCACTAGACGGTGGTGCTCCACAATTCCCCCCAGTACAGACAGTACTTGATCATGACAGTCATGACTCTATGCCCGGTGGGGTTTCCGACGTACTCGCGTTCGGCGAGAATAGGAAGAGGAATACGGGACATGTCGGTGACATGTGGACTTTTTTCTTTTTCTTTTTTCTTCATTTATGGATGTAAGTGAAACAACCTTCGTCTAAATTCGTATCTCCTGCATGGGAGGTCCGAACGAATGCCGAAGTCAATTGTCGATGATGTGATCCATTGGTTGTTCTCCGCACCATTGATTTAAGCAAATGTCTTGGCGGTCCAGATCGGCTGACATAAGCCAGACCATCCCGTTTGGGAAGATAATAGCTTCAGCCTGGATTGTTAACTTTTCTTTGATGCCTGGCGATGGAAGCGTGATTCTGTTCTTGTTCGGACTAACCACCTCAGATATGGGCTAGGCGGATGTTTTCTTCATTCATGTGACGATCATTCGTCATGTCTTCTTCCCGATTACTTCATCCTGACGAGTATGAACTGGAAACTCGTTCCTCTGCTGACTCTCAGGGGAGCTTCAACTTAGACGAGGCCGACTTTGAGTCGCAGGTTCCACCTCGACCCAGGCGACTCTTGCGCCGGGTACCCTTTCTATCGCGGGTATTTGCTTCGACTTACTCTGGATACCGTCGTCTCAAAACCTCCCGGCCCTTGATCTCGGCTTCGGCGCGACCCAGTTGTTTGCGACGCATCCTGCTTCGTCGGGCCTGTTTCTACCTACATGCCATCGTCGGTATTATTCTCGCTCTCCTTATCCTCACTGCAATCCTACGGCCCTCGTACACCCGACTCCCGCCCCATTATACAGCGCTTCGCTCAGCCGTATCACATTCAAGCGCCTCTGGCCGGGGAAACCCTGGCAATGAAAAGGTTTTCATAGCTGTTAGCTTATATGATCGTGGCGGGAAGCTAGCGCAAGGACAATGGGGCTCTACTGTCCTTCGACTTATCGACCTGCTTGGCGAGGATAACGTTTTCCTAAGTATCTACGAGAATGACAGCGGACCGGAGGGGGAGAGTGCGCTACGAGCCCTGGAAAAGCAGGTCTCAAGCAATAAGTCTGTTATTATTGAAGAGCATTTTGACTTGAGTAACCTGCCTAGGGTGACCATTCCTGGGGGTTCTAAACGTACTAAGCGTATCGATTACTTGGCTGAGGTCCGGAACCGAGCCTTACGGCCGCTAGAAGAGTCTAAAACGCAGTACGACAAACTACTTTACATCAACGATGTTTTGTTCGATCCAATCGATGCCCTTCATCTTTTGTTCTCTACTAATGTTGATGACAACGGTATCGCCCAATACCGGGCAGCGTGCGCTGTTGACTTTTCCAACCCTTTCAAGTTCTACGATACATATGCAACGCGTGATGTGCAGGGCTATGGTATGGGTCTTCCATTCTTCCCTTGGTTTACCTCCGCTGGAGGAGGGCAGAGTCGACGGGATGTCTTAGCAGGAAAGGATGCGGTGCGGGTCCGCAGCTGTTGGGGAGGAATGGTGGCATTCGATGCACGATTCTTTCAAGGCGATGCGAAGCCGGCAGTTGATATGGGAGGAGAACAATTCCCTGTTCGTTTTCGTTCTGCGCCTGACTTGTTCTGGGAAGCTTCTGAATGCTGTCTCATCCATGCCGACATCGAAAAACCGCCCTCGAATGGAGATGAGATCGTAGACACCGGGATCTATATGAACCCCTTCGTACGCGTGGCATACGATGGCCGCACCCTGTCTTGGTTGCGGACGACTCGACGGTTTGAGAAACTCTACTCTTTTATCCATGACATTGGTAGCCGTCTTGTGGGTATGCCTTGGTTTAACCCTCGTCGATCAGAAGTTGGCGGTCAGGCTGTTGAGGAGACGGTCTGGGTACCGAATGACAAAGGCGATGGAGACGGATCTTTCCAGACGGTTACGCGAATTGCTGGGAATGACGGTTATTGTGGACGACGAGGGCTCCAAGTCATCGTCGAGCATCGCAAAGAGGGCCAGGACGGGTTCGAAAGTATACCAGTACCAACGTGAGCCTTCGACATGATCTTCTGCCGGGGTGTTATGTGCAAATATTCTTTCTAGAATATGATGTATGATGACTAACTCACTCTTCTTCTTGTGAAACACATTTATGATATCAGAGACGTACATAATGAATGGTCAGAAGCTACTACTAGAATCCAGCAGTTTCCCTCATAATAACCTAAAGTTTCATTGAATGTCTGATATAAAGCTTGAACTAAATTTATTGATTGTCACAATAGGTGAGCATGAAAGTCATTCGTGTGTTTGTCAAACCACAGATATTGTGTTACTTCCCTTTGATATTGTCATTGATCGATGTTAACTGAGAGATATCAGTCATCTCTTCATTCACTGGGTGGCCAAAACAAATGGCATACGGATGCCATCGTTTGCAGGTCAGTAACAGATGCTTGCCTTGGGCCACTCCCTATAAACCCAACCCCCCCCCCCCCCTTCCTCTTTCTCCTGGTCCCCATCTTTCCCTTCTTCTTTTTCTTCTCTCATCACGAAGCCTCTTGCCGGAGTACAAGAACAAGTTCTATGCGCTTATTCACTTTTCTCCTTACCGTACATAGCATCATCATGCTGTACAACTTCCTGTCACATATCCATCAAACCCTGCGCTTGTTCAATCCTGTGGTCAGCGTCTTGTGCAAAATCTTAGATACCCTTAGGCTCACAATCATCATGGCAAGACCATTTGAGTTCAGCTCAAAAGTCACCGGTGTTATCCATAGTGTATTCGAGTCCTTCTTGGAGAGAAACACTGCTCAGGCCCTAGATGAGAGTCGCCACGCTCCCCCATCAGAGGATCAGGATATCGTGACCTCTACATATAGCCCCTCCACGGTTTGTTTTCTTTCCCTCTCTCTCTCCTTCTCTTCTTTAACCACTCACCCACCCATTTGCCCTTTTCCGTCTTCCCCTCCCTTTCTACCTCCAGCAACCACCGCCTCAATCCTTAACGTAACGTTACTGTTCTCTGTATCCATCATTGTCTTGTCTTGTCTCTTCTCTTTCTACTGGGAGCTGATGTGCGGATCAATAACACAAAAACAGTCATCCGCCGCTGGCTACAGAACCCCTCCCGTCTTTCACACTCAAAGTCCCTCTCCCTCACTCTCATCCTCCTACCATTCTAATATTAGCGACTCACACACTTCATCTGGTGAAAAGCCTCCCGCAAAGATGTATCCCATCGCCGATGTCGATGACACAGCAGGGTTTATGGCCGCTGCCAGGGCTTTGAAGCTCGACCCGAATGCTTATAGGAAGGTATCCTCTGTGGTTGCTGCTTCTGAAGACGCGTCCAGTGAGCACGGCAGCCTCTCTAAGTCTCATGACGACGCCAAAAACCCTACCTCAACTGATGATTCTGTGCTCACCTCCACTCCCAAAGAGCCCAGTACTCCTGGTAAGTCTTTGAACATGCTATCTGTCTGAAACACAACTCACACTGCTGCAGCAGAGTTTCAGGTCAAGGGCGATGCCGATTTTGCCGGCCCGGGCAATGACAGCACGCTCACCAACTTTGTTGCAGAGCCCATGCCTCTCGAGGTCGTTGAGCAGTCCAGCACGGCTGAGTTCGTCTCGGCTGACACCCTCGTTACCACTTCCCATGCTTCCGTCGGAGAAGAGGATCGTGAGCACCAGGCCACCTTTGAGACCTGGGGTACTCCAGAGATCCGTGACAAGCCGGGTATGACCTTGGTCTTCATCCTGCACTACCGACCTTTGCTAATTGGCTCGTTTCTTGCAGCTGCTCGCGTCAGACGCGTTATCATCAGGGGCTTGCCCTCCACCTGGAAGACTCCTGCAATGGTCCTATCCTTGATTCACGGCGGCACTATTGAGAGTATTTCTGTGGGTCCATCTGGCACTGCCCAAGTTCTGTTCTGTGACCCCGAAGCGTGCAAGGCTTTCTACGATAAATACCCCAACGGCATCGATCTTGATAAAGAAAGAAAGGTCACTGTCTTCGTGGAAATGGGAAAAGAAGTCGACGTTGTCAGCTCTCAGCTGTCTTTCAGCCTGTCCACCGGCGCCACTCGTGCTGTCCGTGCTGTTGGTGTTGACCTCGATGTTACGATGCGCCAGCTTTTTGATTTGGCTGCCGGCAACCATCGTAAGGTTGAAAAGATCCTAGACAACTACGTTCCCGGCGAGGTATGTACCCATTCTTGAGAAGCGATGTTATATTGGGTATTAATATATGTAGGCACGCAACGTCATCTTCCGTTTCTGCAGCATCGATGATGCAGTTCGCTTCCGTGCCGTGCTTGTCCGCAACGAGTCCTGGGAACAGTGCAACATTCAGTATGCTGCTGATCCGTAAGTACCTTGCGATGTCTTATATTAGCCGTGACTGATTGTACAATCAGGTGCGAACTTGCTACCGGCTATCACACCAACTGAGTCATTCACTCTACAGCATGTCACATAACAGCCTTGGGAGGTAACATGATCATTTCGATACATGTTCGGAGGATAAGTATCCAGAAAAACAAGAAGAAAAAAAGGTCAAACAAATAACAGATAAGAAAAAACCATGAGAATTCATGCCGGGTTGAATGACGGATTTCATGTATTTCAGCTCATCTGCAAATAGCATACATAATAAGAGCTTTCCTTCCTTCGCAGCTCATCCAAAAAATCTGTCCACATATAGCATCCGGCTATGATTATGGTCCGCCATGGGGATCTAGTAAGTATTTTAGAGGTGATCCCTCTTTTTCCTGACAACAGTCAACCCCATTCGGCAGTGTCTTTGGATAGATGATATTGCTAGCACCTTTTCATGCCATTAATCAGGCCACAATATTTACTCTTGCAGAAAACCCTGACCATGATCCACGATAGTGATGTACTATCAATGTAAACTGATCAGCCAGTAACAGCGCAGAACTCTTACCGTTCAACTCCTCATTCACCCATCGTCGACGACGTGGTTCGCTCAACACTTGTACTGCAAGAAGTGCTATATCAAAATACAGAAAATTGTGCTTAACATACCCAGGTGCCGTGGATATGGATCTATATGAATTGCTCTTACTCGGTTACTTGGACTTCCTTTTTGAGGCCTACACCAAGGTATTCACTTCTAGGGGAAATTGCATATATCGACCGCAAGAACATCATAGAAGATAGAGATCCATAAGGCTTTAAACTCCCTAAAATCATGACTCTCTACAAGCGGCGCAACCCCTGCTCCGTACGTGCTAGAAGTAGGCATGGTTCAAGGAGATTAAGCAAATCTGAGCATCAACTACTGGAATATTGTACTCTATTCAATGACCTTAGAGACGTAGATGTATGATATATTAACATTGCAGTGCGGCAAGCGATATTTCTTACCGGGAGAATCAGAATATATCTTGACCCCATGCTGATGAGCGAAATATATAATGAAGAAACTACTCGTAGCACCCATAATTGTAGAACAATACTACACAATGGCAACAGTACTTGACCCTTTCGACTACATATCGTCATTGCGGATTCAATATCACCCCACAGAAGATATACCCACTACTTAGAGTACACCTACAGTAGTAACCGTGTAATTCCCGACAAAAAGAAGAAGAAAAAAAAGAAACTAAAAAGCAATCAAAAAAGAGAAACCGAGCAAAATATACAGTAGAAAAGTAAACCGATATCCATAAATAATACGCCGATTATAAGTGCACGTATAAATATATACATTAAGGTACCAGTTGCCCTGCCCTAACGCAAGCAAAACAGAAAAAAATAACTCAGGTTAGGGTTTGGTCCTGATGTTCAGCTTCATGTCAGCAAGGTGAGAAAAAAAAAAAAAAAAAAAATTGGCTGAGAAATAAAAGCCGTTGGAGCTAAAGCAGTATCCGCAGACACTATCCCGAGACAGGTTGTATACCACGAGAAAGACACTAGACTTGCGTTAGGAAATAGTCGATCTCTCAGAGATCAACATGTCGAATGCCTCTATCGATAATGATGGGTTGGGTGGAGCAATGGAGGATTCGCAGATTCCGTGAGGAATTGCATGAATAGTATTGTGTGATCTTCGTTAGTTAGCCGCTTTGAGCTGCAGAAACATATGTATGTCCATATATAGATTTCTGTTATGTATCATATGCCCTTGCTGTTGGTCAATATTGTTGATTAGGGTGCTGGGATGATGCAATTGGTGACATCTCATGTTATCCAGTGTTTGATTACGAGTACATCCTCACTACCTTGAAGATATCCAAAGCGTGCAGTCGCTGTGAGTGTGTATGTATTTGTTCAACAACTTCTCGGTACTTAAGATACATACTGTATGCTTGTATGTCCTGGACCTAAAAATCAATACCCACATGGAGTACCATACAGAACATAACATGACCATGGCAAATTACAGACCGAGATGAATACATCAAGATCGGCCTGAAAAAAGCTCGGCCGGCCGAAATTAAACCTGATCTCATAATGATAGCATAATATCCAGTTTCCTGCAAAGAAACAAGAAGACAGAAGATCCTAGTCTAGAAGGGCCAAACGACCCACTCTAAGCTCGTACATATACGCGGTGAACCAAGTCCCAAACAAGACACAAGCTTGATACTGGCTCCGTAAGAGGCGAAACGGGAGACACACAAAAAGCCGTAAGGTCCGAGTAACCCCGATATACGGAGCGGGGAATTCATCCGCAATTCCCGATCGACCCTGGTTAGCGTGGAGAAATAGTGAAGTAAACTTCATGGAGCCTCCAGGTACCTGTACATACCTACCCTAAACACTATGCTAGAGAAGGTAGGTACCTATACGAGTTCTGTTTCACATATTCCCGGTACGGAAATCGCTCGAGCCTGCAGAGTTGGCTATTGAGGAATTCTAAAGTTTCGACAGGAACTGAAGATGGATCCATCTCGGCTAGCATCTCCTCTGTGAGTAAAATGGACGAAGGCAAAAGAAGGCGACTGAATTGGTTGCGGTGGGGGCCAATTCCGATGCAAAATTGACACTACGTATATTTATTACCTTGTCAGAATCGACGAGCAGACCATTTGAAGATCGCAAAAACGCGCCAAGCCCAAGGCTTGAGCTTTTTGTCTTGAACTCCACCCCAAGGAGGGGCGAGCAGGTGGAAGTTTAATTTTTTGATTTTTTTGTTATCATTAGTATCCATTTGCCTGTCTGAGTTACTGAAAGACATGACGATGGAAGTCTTAGGGAACACCTCTCTCGTACACGACTAACGAGATTTGTCTCCGCCCCCGTGGAGACCATGGGATCCTGTGGATACAACTTCAATGCTGAATCAAGTTACTGCTATGGGGTTTAAAATACGGAGATCGCCGATGGGTGTGAAGAAACAAAGAGTTTGAGGTGGTGGAGCGAGAGAAGGAAAAGGCTTCAATACTATTGATAGCAAAACATCAACCCATATTTCCGAGGATGTCCATGGGTATTGAGGCGGGTACCAGTTTAGTTTCCCAAGCAGAATGAGTGGTACGGCCGAAATTATATCAGAGCATAATATTACTCACCCAACGCTATAAACGTACACAAGAGGAAACAACAATCATATTCTACCAAAGTTAAAATAGTACTCCGTATATTACAAAATGAAGTGGTTTATAAAATAAATAAATATAACTCGAACGCAAATAAACCAAAGGATGATAGAGAGGGCATGGGGGGGGGGGGGAAGAGGTTCCCTGTTTTTTTTACCAGGAATCAATCCCCTATAGAATGGCCGTCTTATTATTTTCTAGAAAAAAGGCTAAAGATACAAGGCAGAAGAAGGTACATAAAGAAAAGATCCGAAATTCCCAAACATGCCATGACCTAAAATGGTTTAGCACACTTCTTCTTCGCCCTGCCATTCATTGCCTCCGTCCCAGTCCATCGGCAGGAAGATTCGTGCTGGTGATGCGCCCACCGGCTGATTCTCGCGTTGAATACCACCATGGGCCCGACAGTCTGGTTGAGGGTGTCGTAGTTGGGCATTAGTCTGTAACTCTCAGCATGTTCCGTCCAGCTGAGGTCGTAACCTGTCCAGGGTTGGCGCTGTACATGTACCCTTACGGTAACCTCGCTGGCTCCATGAATACGCGGCCCATTGCTAATTCACTTTCTCTCACGAGGAAATAAGTGCGAGCAATATAGGTAAACATGGGATAATCCCCCACTTTTCCCCTCCTCTTTCCCCGTAGCGAAGGTAGAGTGACAAAGTACGAAGATCCTATCTATCTATTGGATAATTAAAGTAAAACATCAAGTGACTTTACTTAGGTAAGTGAGACAGCAGAATCGAATCTCACATTATCTTTCTGCCGAGCCTTGTCGATCGAAACGGTCTGAAGACACCGGTTGTTCTTTTTTGATTTGGGTTTGATTTATTTACCCCTAACCTGTTGAACTTTGATTTGAAATTTTCTATCTTTCATTTCTTTTAAAACACATCTTCCTGAATTTGTAATCTCGCGTACAGTACCGTACAACCCTTGTATTAAGTTATCCATTCATGCGAGAACGGGAGCCGTCAAAGTCAAAGCTTCTGTCATGGGGTTGTCGGTAAAATATTCCATTCTTTTTTTTTTTCCTTAAAAAAAAATGTTTATTCTATTATTAATATTTGATTTTAAATGGTTTTCTTTTCTTGCGACAATAATAGTAACCCTAGCTAACCTTCCAAAAAATAGACGGGCATAGTCAACAAGAGAAAACACTTGCGAGCTAGTTCAAAACAGAAAAAGGCCAACAATAGTGACACTAGTGGACATCATTAATTCATTCCCCTAGGCAGAAGAGATATTGTGGTCCTGGAAAGAGGGGCCCAGAAGCAAGCGGCGCGCCGTCCTTATGTACAAAGACTGTGCCGCATCCCAACAAGGTAGACTAGATGCCAATCAATATCAAGTTAGGAGAAACTGACTGGATCTAACGCGACCGGGGTCTGAAGGCGTCCTATATGATAGGAAATTATGAATATCATTGTTTAGCGAGGTCTATCTCTGATACCGAGGAAATGCTGTGCAGCGTCGCATTGAAACTTGTGCCTTTTGACATGCACCCGAACTGTAAGGCATGAGGCCGCGTTTCCTTTTCCGAGAGTCCCTTGTTTGTCCAGACTACTAGTTGGACTGTTCGGGTAGAACTTCTACCAGAAAAGGTACGGATGATGACTGAGTTTTGAGGCGACTTTCGCCCCACGTGTTGGGCGCAGGGGTCAGAAATGGAATGACAGGAAAGAACAAAAGCAATTTATAAAGCAACTTACTAACCTGACCAACATGGTTCCATATTGACAGGACTCACTGAATATACAAAAGATCCAGAGGCGGAGAAAACAAGACCCGTGTACTAGTATTGACCCAAATGTAAAGAGTGGTAGCCTAGAGCCAGACGTATCTCCAATGATTATTTCTCCTTATTGCTTGCTAATATTACATGAGTCGCCCAATCATTGAAAGAGATGGTGCGATAGTTTGGACGCAATTCAGCCGATAGGTCCGTAGGGGATAAGGTTCGAAGCTACTTACTATGGTCATATTAAAATTTAAATATACTATGACCGTGCTCCTTTTTTCCACTTCTTTCTATTGTGGAAAGTCGGTATAGGCCAAAGTTCAAAAGCCTCGAGTGACCCACACTGGTTAACCCGAAAGATCCTCAATATACCTGATAGAGTAATCCGCTGAAGCTTCAGGTACCACGGTTCACACCTTTTCCTTGTCCATTTAGGAAAGAGACACTCGATTGGCACCTGGTACGGAGTACGAAGAGCAGTATAATACCTCGGCCAAATGAGGTCAAAGGAAAAATAAAAATAAAATCAAATAAAATCAAATAGAATTTCATGAATCACATTGAATCTCTTGTGAACATTAATTCGGTCGGACCGCTTAAAACCTAATTGTTCAGTGGTTAGTTTAGCCACTGTCTGTCATGATGGAAAGCTTGACACCCGAAGCTAGGCCGTACAAGAGGAGGCGAAAGGGTCAGATCATTAATCCTGTGGCGCAGAACAGGTAAAGGATCAGCTATCTGGCCGTCTGGCCGTTCATCGCAATCAAAGGATAGGTTCGTAGTATCTGTAGATCTTCCGTTCGATCCTTTTATGGCCGTTGTTTAGCAGCAGGTTGTCCTTACGGTGGCGCAGCCAAAAGTGGTCATTATAACTAAATGGAGCTCAAGGCCTCGAGGTGGAAAAGTAGCCTCCACACGAGTGGGGACAGATGGTCAGGCAAATTAGCCGACATTGGATAATGCAAAATGGTCATCAGTTGACACGACACCGAAGATAGCCTCCGTGAAGGTTGCACTGTGGTACAGGTGATATTTACATCAAGAATTGTTGGTCAGCGTACTCAGGCAAATGAGAGTGATACAACAGAGTTGGGCGGCTAGGGACACCTGTAGATGTTGTCGTCAGGACCAGTCCTATGTGATATGCATTATGACTGAGTCATGTCATAAAGAAATGACGAGTACCATGTCCATTGCCACTATGTCAAGCAGCTACTCACCAATCATATATGACCCCAGTCGCAAGGAGTTGGAAGATAATCCCTGAAAGGTTGAGAAGTGCCGGTCTACCCCTTCATTCACACTATTTGTTCTCATTGTTTTTGCTTCCCACCCCCTCTCTTGTGTTCTATGTTGTATAGTATCCAATCTTTTCCAAGCTAGGGTATTATGTGACTTGAGAAAACCTACATAGAACAAAGAAAGGCACAGCCAAAGTTTTACTAGAAATGATTTGATTTACGTGCAGTATAGCCTGGTCCTCGGCTGACATTCGATACGTCAGTCAATGAAAATTTCGACCTGAGCTGGGAATACCTCTTTGGGCACTGTAGACTCCCTATTTCATGGCACGTAAGGTTACTCTGTGTATCTTCAGCTCGGCTGAAGGTATCGCATCGGCGATCTCACCGACAAATTTCGCTTGTAGGATAAGGTTACCGGGAAGAGACAACGCATCTCTTAATCTGCAGCGTTCATCTGTTGTCATATCCCCTTACTGACAAATAATTGGATCCCCGGGTGGTAGGTGAGGCTATCCTGAGGGGCAGCAGTCAGGAATACAATCACCAATGCAACATGTAAGACCTGTGTCATAGTAGCTGTGGTTGCATCGCCGTTGAGCCGTCACCTCTATGAGTGGAGAGCGAGTTGATAGGCAGTGGGAAAGGGCCAGCAGTGGTCTCATCTCCTGTGCGTTATGATTATAGTAATAGGAACAGCAGTAGTAGTTGACGGACGGACGGGGAGATCCCGCTCATTCCCGAGCCTCTGCTGTTTGCTTTTGTGCCCCTTTTCTGTTTCGATTCGTCTCCCGAATGTGGCTTGGAAGTATGAAGTAACAATTTGACTAACAGTACTATGTTTGACTTTTGACCATCCCCAAAGAGGCTCAACCGAACCCTGACAGTTCGTCACTAGCTATACTGGTTTCATAATGTTCTGGATCTATGATAGAATCAATCTACTTAAGATGGTGGCTTCAGCCACAACTCGAACAAATAAATTGACCTTGATATGAATTTAGTGTGTCTCAACTAAATCCGATACCCGGGAAGGGTGTTTGCTTTTTGCCAAGATAAGAAAAAGAAGAGAGACGACCTAAAAATAAAAACAAAAATAAAAACAAAAATAACGTAAAATACAAAAGGAACAAGGACAAGAACAAAGAAAGGACGGGGTAGAATGGGGATGGTATAGATGAAGGTGCCAAAAAGGCTTTTAATCCCAGACGTTGAACGATGTAACGCCCTGACTCGACAAATGAGTCTTGAGCGGAGAATAGTTGTACATGGTGAGATAGGAGGACATATCCCCGTTGGAACTTTTCCACTCGTAGAGTAGCACTGGGTTAGTTACACACGCTTGAGCTCGCTTGCATGTCGGTTATTATGATGGTGGAGTTAGATGGACCGGTGGGCAGATGGCGAAAGTACGGAGTACTGTCGCACGCTATGGAGCCACCAGGTGCAGCGGCATTGAACAGCTGTTTCACTTGAGCCTCAACGTGAATGGTGTGCCGCTCACGCCTGGTTGTCTTTCTCCAGAGTTCGCCTTTCGAAATTCGAGGAGATATATGTAGTTGACTTTTTCATTCTTTTATCCAAGAGATTCTGGTTCTCTTTCTGAAGATGTTCTTTGTTAGGCTTGCGTGTCAATTGCCACACCGCTTAAGGGCGGCACGACCAAACAGAGCCCTGCCGAACCCAACCGGCAGGTACAGAGCACAAAGTTCCATGGTAATATGCTAATCGAGTCTGGACTGTGAAAAACTACAGCGTACGAGTCAGTGCCGAACCCGCTTCGACGTCAGTGAGTGGTTAGATATCCAACCCCTGTCCAGTGTCTTTTGTTTCCTTCTATTAAGTATCCACCGTGGAGGAAGCCTTTATTGCCAATCACCACCAGGACGTCTTTTCGTAGACTCGGACTATGACCTAATCGAGTCACTCTGAATCGTGTTACATCCTCACGTGACCGAAACAGCCTGCGGGTACGCGTGTGATGAGGGAAGATAGAGCAAATTAGCACGGAAATTGGGCAGGGGGGGCCGATTAGGAGTGACGGCCCTAGTATGGGATCGTTAACGTCAAGGATTGGCCTCGAGCGGATGAAGGTACGGATCGCTTTGTCTTTGCTTGGCTGGATGGAGGAGACTAACCGCCTGCCAGGTGGTTAGTTGGTACACTACTCGTTAGTCTAGGATTAGGACAAGAGGGCACAGACAAAGCGGGCAAGCATGAAGAAACCCATAACGCTTCCCGCATGATGGGGATCTACAGAATCCTCCTACAGAAGACGCAAGTGGCCGATCATTGGCATGACCCTTCGTCATCGTCATCGTCACTGCCCACCCGTCTGAACCTTTTTTCAACACTGGTGATAGGTACCGATAGAGTATTTCTGGTGGCACGATGCCCCTTCTTTGGCTAGAGCGATATGGACCTGTACCTGTATGTCGGCATGTGAGCAGGAGGCTATCGTCCCATGTACTTGACTCAAATGAAAATGAATTTAGTTTCAAACTTGCGCAACTTCACTGTGCCGCAATCTCGATTTGATGTGCTATTCTTGACACTATGGCCTTTGCCTCCACACCACCCCATGCTAGTACACGGCGTAGTAGCCCAGTAGGTAGCCAGAGCGGTGCCCTATCGTCTACTAGTGGTACTAGGTGTATCCTTCCAAAGAGGAACTCTGGCTGAGGTTTCTACTCGCTATCTTCAATCTTTTGGATAGTCCACCCTTTGTTTCGGACATCCCACCTAAAAACACAGTTTAGCTTGTCGTCATCATGCCAAGACGAGGAAAGAAAAAACAAAAGATGTGTCGCAGATGACAGACGATGCAGCCCAAAGATCAATAGGAAAACAGGTGACGTTCCTTTTACCCCCTCCCCTTCCCGGGCATGACCCAATCATGTTGCCTTGGGCTACTCCAAAACGTTTAAGGATATTCACTGTGAAGAAACTGCTTATGATGGTAAGTATAATCGACTGTTGGTTTTCACCGGAGAGTATAGTTGGTTTTTCTTCCAACAGGATTGGAGGTATCAGTGTGACAAATACCATATTGTGGAGTTTATGTTATTATATGTCAACCCACCCATATTTGTTTTTTCTCCGTCAAAAAACTTTTCTGAAGTTTCTTCATTAAAATCTCCTCTGGTGAGGACTGGCCTGGTGTGGGGGTAGAGTCTGCTTTGTTTCGTTCCGTACAGAAACTGGTGTGTACTGCAGGACACTTGGCTACATCACAATACGAGGTGGCTACCCACATACCTCGTCTCATGTCGGATTTAACATTGGATAAAGTAATGTGATACTGATCTTAGATTGAAGGTATACTACGGAGTAGAGTGATCATACAATCAATCTCGAGGAAGGATCCAGTTCCTAGATGGCTAATAACTATTATCCGCCATACTTTCTGCAAGGCCTCCAATACCTGTCATGTGAGAAGGGCATGGTACCTAAATTACCGACTATGTATTTATGTACAGTATGTATGTACCCATTCCTTACTGCTCCATGTTCCCTCATCCTCCGGATCTTCATCGCCGAGACCCGATGCATTTTCTGCTGGTGCTAATCTGCCTTAAGTACATCCACTGTTCACTATGACGGATCCAATACAAATTCAATCCTAATAAGCCAACCCCATCAGGATTTACTTTGCTTACTTTGACAGGTTCAAACGACAGCGCTAGTGGCCTGCCGATTCATCCTGTTCGACTTCTGCACTGACGAATGACTCCAGATTACCCATACATTCATTAATTTATTTGAGTTGTTTCTACTATCCTAGAATTATAAAAGAAGGATTTGGGGGTGCTCCGTACATGGAATTGGGGGCTGTCAGCCCATATCCAGCGGTGTCTGCTAGAGAACTTTAATATTGTATTCGTCGGATTAGCGAAACGGGGGTTGAGATGGGATATGACTATTTAGATAGGCCCACAAGATTCATAGCGGAAAGGACTAAGGGAAAAGAAGGAGGAAACGAACAAAAAGGACCGGCTAGATACCATGGAGAAACTCCGTCTAGCTAAACCAATTCATAATGCCAATCCCCACAGACAATAAACAGAAGAGGATCGACTTACCAGTGCAATGCAAAGATGTGTTGGCAGATTCTGCAGACTAGTATCTGGACTGCGTGTTGTTTGTGAATGACTCTTGTACCTGTACATACAGACACCGGTAGTACTTTAGGTGTGTTAAGTACATACTTCTCATGCAGTGTAGTTGTGGAAAGTGGATTAGTGACCCAAAGAGGAAAATGGAAATTTTAGGAAAGAGGAGAGATACGTATTGGGGAAAAAACGCAAGTCTAAAAATTCCCATCAAACGAGGTAGCCAATAGAAAAATCCCGTGGGAGCTAGCCACCCCCATGCCCCAGTTCTATGCCAAGAAAGACCCACAGACTGCATCGTGTCTCCCGTTTGGCTGTCACGCCTGTCCTTCAGAAAAAGCCCTGTGCAGGTTCTGAGACCATTGAAGAGCTAGACAGCGTTAGAGCCTCACTCCCATTCGTGAATGCGTCCCAGTACCACGGTTCACCCACCAAGCCACTGTAGGTTGGGTGTCGCTGACTTGCTCTCCCGCGCCCAATAGACGCGGTCTCTATGGCTAGCGCTTGTTGGTTTTTTTTTTGCCCTTCCAATGTTTCCATTCCCCCCTCCTTCCATTCCGTTTTCCCAGACTGTCTACCTACCTACTTAGCAGGTAGTAGTATGGTGGTTAGCCTGTGCGGCGTAGTACTCCTGCAGTGATCCTTTCTCTGATGAGAGTGATTGGATCAGGTCGAGGTCGGTGGGAATAGGAGTGGATGTAAAGGTGGTGTCTCTTCATCGTTGCCAGCGGGTCCGACGGTTGACCTTCCCTTACATCCCACCGGTTGATGATAGATTGCGTGCTCTTCACGGACGAGGTCAAACCTTACTAAAATTGACTTTTGTTTTTGGGATAAATTTAATTTGGGCGTTGAAATTACTTTGGATATCGAGTCACGGAGGAAGATATCTTCCCTTCCATACTCACGGTCGAGACCTTAAGGCGAGATAATGATTTAATTTAGGCGTCGGAGCGGCCATCGGACTAGTATCCCACAGCTCCACAGCTCTAGATGAGGATGTCCTTGAGCAGGGGCGTCGTCTGATGTTCCCGCCAGCGGCCGAACTGAACCCTGCACTGCTTCGTTTCGGTCTTCCCACAAGGGCCTATCAGCTCCGGGAAACCGAACTCTTCTTATGCAGTGGCAGGGCTGCAGCATAGTGTGTATTACGTGCAATTTTCTTTCTTTTTCAATTTTACGTTTTTTCTAATTTATTTCTTATAATTTTTATTTTATTTTCTCTGTCTCCCCCCCCTCAAGGCTCTTTCCTGAATTCGAAATGATCCTCTCTCTTGATGGAGAACATCCACCTCCATAGATTTAATTCATTCATCTAGAAACAAATGAAATTTCCCGTACGCTTGAAGGGCAACCCTTTGACACATTTTTTTTTCTCTAGTTCCATTCTTGGACCCATATTTATCGGAGGATACTAGGTAGACACCCCGATTAGAGACGGAGTATAGGTTACAATATTACTTGCGAGAGTAAAAAACGTCTCCTTACTGGATAGACCTTTGGTCCAATCGCACGTCGTCATGTATACTTTACAAACAGCCTTCAATGAAGAGTAGCACTTACATCTATAACTTGCATTCTCTGTGATGATTTGTAATCCGAGATTCAGATAATGTTTCTTCATCTTTGTGCCTCTTTGTTTTTCTGTTTCTTGGAAGGGGTTGTTCGGTAATCTTTCACAGTTCCAAAGGACTATGCCTACTAGAACGGCATTTCCCAATTAAGGTACCCCAGAGACGTTCTTTGTCTTTTGTCCTGTTATTGATTAATAATTTCATTTCATTTCCACGGTCTTTTTTTTTTTTTTTTTTTTTTTAATATCACACTCGTTTGGACCCCTTTCTAGGAAATCCCCGCGTGGCCAAAAGACCACATCGTGATCATTGTGTCATTGGTTTGAGCAGTTGGATCTTTACCTGATAGTCATTCGACCGAAGGCAAAAATCGGGTCCCCATTGACTTTGAACTGGTCAATTTGGCCGGGTCCGACTATTGCCTGTTCGGCCTCCACTTTAATGATCATCCATTGAAGGATTTCGTCACCTCTGATGGGCCAAACCAAAATACCAATTGTTCTTTGAGTCTTGCGGCTCCTTCAGACCCTCTGGTTCTGATATACCCTTGCCGCAGATTGCATGAACTGGACTTCCTACTACTTCTGTTTCCTGGTGGATCCCTCTTTGAAAACAAACGAGACAAAAAATACGTTGAAAATTGAAAACAAAAAGACTGCAAAGGTATATCAAGGAATTAGAAATACATAAAATACCCGGTTCAAAAAGTCGGTGGTTGTCCTGCACGTACATCCTGCAAGTCGTCTGCCAACGTGACCCTTTCTTTCCACATCTCCACTTGCTTCATACACGATTCAACTATCTGAATATCCTTCTCTCTCTTTCGTGGAAAAACCAAAAATATCACAGAGACTTAAAGATCAGCAAGAAAAAGAAAAGTGGCGACATCTTCTATGAATTTTCAACCACTGACGATGCGATATCTTTGCATATAGAACAAAAAAAAGGATATCTATACCTCATTCAATTCTATCTGATATCCTATTTCTTCTTATTCTTTTTTCCTTCTTCTACCTTCTTTCATCCTCTTAAAATTTTTAATCTATGATTAAAAAAGAATCTTCGGCTGTCCTTTGCATTATTCATATTTAACACCCCCCTTTCCCAATAATTTAATTGTTTCTATAAGCAGATGCTTGCAGGGTTGCTGTCGTGGTACTAGGGTCAAGGACTTGGAAAAGGCATACCAGGAGGGACATCCATTACCACTCCGACATACATACCCCGAACGCATATTACTCCTCCTTTTCCAACTTCTTGAATCACTCCCCTGCTGCCGCAGGCGCTACGCATCACTTCGGAACCATCGTGTACCCGCTGTAGCAGTGATTGTCTCCCGGCTGGACAGGGGGCGCAGTGTTCTTCGGGGTCTCTTACAGGCCGGCGTGTCCCAAGGATTCGGTACGCTGCATGGGTTAAGCACAACTAACGGAACCCTTGGCGGTCATTGCCCTCATTTAAGAATCCAACCCGGTGTCTCGTGCGGTGTTGGAAATTCCAAGGTTTTTTTTTCTTTCCAGCCTTCCACCATTTAATCGTGACTTTTACATGATCCTTCAGTCCAACACTTCTTCTGGAAGCGTTGTTGTAGTGGTTGAGGAATAATCTTGGCTCGTCGCCAAACTAGACCACCGCTCTTTTTAATTCGGCGTGTCTTCCTTACCTACTACTTATCTCACTATCTGCCACTGCCGCTGTGCACTTGCATCTGACCAGTGTGAGGAAAAGTGCCTTAGGCTGTGCTCATCGCCTTAAACCATACTTTAATCGAAGCCTACTCCTTGATCACTCGCTCTAGAAGAAGGGCTTCCCTTACCGTCTAACCTACTACCATATCGATCACCACACTAAAGCAGTTGGATCACGAAGGTCGTGAACCACCCTCCCAACAGAACAAAATGGAGCATCTTCACTCGCAATCTCCAGCTAGTTATATGCCATCATCACGAAAAAGCCGCATGGCAATCGATGCCCTGCTGAACCCGTCAGGAGAGTCTGACAATTCTCCTCAGCTGCATTACGCCCATCAAGGATCGCAGTATTCACCTATCTACCCCCCTAGTCCTAGTCATCACTACTTCTACCACCCCTACGCAGAGAGCCACCATCACCACCACCATCCTTACCGGGAAAGTTCGGGCTCCTCGCAAGACCAGGCATTCTTGCCATATCGACCACGGTCGACGGAGTCCTCGCCAGGTGCGTACTCTCGGGACCGGTACGATTCGGTCTCAAGCAGTTCTAGCAACGCCCCAGAACGGCGACGCCCCCCTCGACCAAAGTACGAGGAAGAGGAAATGTACTTCATTTGGTATCACCGCGTGGATCTGTGCCAAGAGTGGAAAGAAGTGCGTGAGAGCTTTAACCGACAATTTCCTAGCCGGCAACGACGCGGATTCCAAGGAATCCAATGCAAGTTCTACCGATTCATCAAGGAGAAGAAGTGTCCAACGCTGCGAGAGCAGAGACGCATGCGCGATGGCGAGTTCCTACGAGAGGGGTCCGGGCTAGTTGAGTCGGCTGCACCACGATTTGGCGTCGTGGAATGGATGGGAGCGTGGTATCCTTGGATGCGAGAGACCAAAGAACAAGTTCTAAGTCGACGTATTCCACGTTGAATTTCCTCCTCTTCTTTTCTTGTCTAAAAATTCTTACCTCCTTCATTCCTCGACTTCCTACGGATCCTCCTCCCACCTTGAAAAATCCCCTTCCTTACGGCCGTCAAGATACCTCTGAAGTTTCTCATCTACTTTATTCACTTATTTTAACCTTATGTTCCTTTACCGACAGGGCTATCATTCTGACACGTTGCTGCGTTCTTTTCTCTCATTTACATTGTGTTATGATTCTCACTGGGAGGCTGTCTGATCTTTAGCATGCATACATCACATCATCATTGTTTTTATTCTGGATTGGAAGGAAATCCATGGAGACTGTCATTTGTACTGGAGTGGATGATTTTATTAGTCTCGACCGGATTTACTTTGAGAAGACAACATACTAGTTCCTTCAATAAACCCAGGAGATAGCACGGACATAGTCAGAGCGTACCGTACCATACCATACCATACAGGCATCAATACCCAACATCGCAGCATACAGTACAGTACATGGCAGGCCAAAAACACCACCAATAGGTATGCAGCGCAACATCAACAAACCCAGCAGAATAATAAAGGTTGGAAACAATAATACCACATCATAGGACAAGTATGTCAGCAACTCAAGCGAATAGGCGAAGCCGAACCCCTAGTTCGAAACCCCTACATCTCCCATTCCCAGGAATCGCAGGTAACACATGATATCATCTTACAATCCGCAAGAGGCACAAGTTACTCACTGAGCAAGGAGCAGACTATTTGTTCCCTGCTTGGCTGTGCCTGCAAATAATACTCAAGGAGAAAATAATAATAGTTTTTTTTAGATGAAGATGAATCAATGAATCAATGAAGCACATGAAATATTCATGACAATATTGTTGCACTACTACATACTTTTATCGCAAATACTATTAAAGGTTATATCGAACCGAAACCCTACTTGAATTTACATTTCATCAAACTCTACATGTAACGTAAGTACTGAGTATATACATCCTATCCCATCTTCTGCAGCGACGGCTGCATAATACTCAATATACATCTTGACGAGGAATCATTTGGAATAACATCCAAATAGTACTGTCAGGATCTACTCGGTCGGCGATAACACATCTCCTATCATGCAAGACTCATGCAAGTCGCCCCTCCTGCCAAATCGAGAAATCGCCCTTCTATGCATCCGTGATGGAAAAAATGCTCCACTTTTGCACATCGACGTGGATAATGTTGGGTACCTAATCCATCTTCCATTGGAATGTTGATGCTTTTGGTATGCTGGACTTCGGGATGCGGGAGATTGTAGGATTGCATGTTGGGTAGGGATATCCCTCACTTGGCATTTTGGTTGTGTTTTACCTTTTTCCCCCCGTCTGCATGGTGAGATTGCAGATGCGCTTTTGTTGGCTTAGTCGATGGTTTTTACGTTTTCTTAGTGTGTAGATTGGGTTGGTGTCTGCTCGTGTGGATTGCCTTTTTCTTTTCTCTCTTTTCCTTTTTTATAGTTTTTGCTTTTGCTTTTTCTTCTTCGTGAAGGAAATGATCTACTGCGGAGGTTCCGATGAGAATATCTTGGCCTTTTCCTGTAGATCTTGTATATTTGTATATACTATGGTAGGCTTGGATTGGGGTTTCATCTAGAGTAAGAGAGCAAATATAATATGACTAGGTAGAAGGCCGTCTGTACCTCATTTCATTTTCGTACTTTTGTACCTGTGCCCTTAACGATGTAGTATTTGATGCATGTCTGGACCAGGGTTGACCCCCGGTCCAAGACATAATCATACGAACCGTACTGCACACGCGGTGTGATGGAGTCCGCATGCAGAAATGAAGGTTACTCTGCAGAAACAGACTCGGTCTCATAATCATCTGTCTGCCCTCGTCCGCATCTGCAGAATTGCGGTGAGCGTAGGAGGATGGGCAGGAGGACAAGGGAAACGGTGTCTGTTGGTGGGTTGCCTTCCCACCCCTGCCGGAGGTTTCTCTTTGCCAAAGTACCGTGCAGAACAAGCACTGAGATCCAATAAAATAATCAATGCAGCCACCCGTCGTTGTGCCCATCACCAGCTCTCGTCATCAGAATCCACGTGCGCCCGTTGCCTATCCCCGTATCCGTAGCCATACCCAAAGCGCTCACTGGATGAATCGTCAAAGTTGAACTCTTCGTCGTCCGACTGGTGGCGTCGATACTTGCTGTAGACGGCTTGGGGATCGTCCTCTTCGTCATCCCAGGAGAGTTCTTCGTCTGGATAGTCATTCGCAGGATTATTTTCAGCTATAGTAATTGTTAGTCAGAATTCTCCTTCTTCCCCCTTTGTTGTAAAGAGTAGATCTCGTGTAAGTTTCTATACAACGGGCTCGCTTACCATTGGAATCGCCGTCTTCACTGTCCCACTGATCTTCATCGTCATCCTCTTCTGCAAAATGCTCCCAGTATTCTTCATCCTCCGGTGTGATGACGATCACACCGATGTCCTGCCGACTTGTATCGATACCCTGTTGACGGAACCACTCATCCTGGTTCAGTTCTAAATCCGCTAGTGGGTTCGTAAGCTGCCCTCCGTCCGGCAGAGGACGTCGTATGTACGTATCGTAGACATACTCCCCATCGCTATCGTCATCCTGCCCTGCAGCGGAGGGTAAATGGTGCGGCGCTGGTGTGGCAATCTTAAGGGATCCTTCAGGATTCGCCGCCCCTTGCGTGCGTTCTGCAGACCCCGCGGCTCGAAGCTTGTTGGGTGTACGAGGAGGATATTTCAATGGAGGCTTGGGCATCACCGCACGAGTCCGCTCGGCAATAGATTGACGGTCATGTTTCGTCTCCGCGGGCGACACCTCGGTTTCCAAATCCATTTCCTCCTCCAGCTCTAACGCGATTTGCTCGAAATCCCGAGCCAGTCTCTCTGACTCATCTTCCCAGTTGCTGTGGCGTGCTTGGGCACCTTGTTCGAGCACCTGCGAGATATGCTTTTTGGCAGCCAAGATCGCCCCCTTACGCTCCTCCCTCCATTTCCTCTCGGCCTGGTTTACCACCGGTCTCTTCCGTAGACGGACAGGCTGTTCCTCAGCCACATCAGAACCGTCACGAGAGCCAACATCATCCGCTCGTACTGCCGCATCAGCCACCAGAGACGCCTGCCGTGAATGCGGTTTGCGCCGCAGCTTCTCCACGAGCACTGCAACTCCATCTGCTTTACGCTTCTGTACCCCTCCACCGCTGCTCCGAAGGGGACTCATCGGCGTACTTGACCGCGAAATCTGGAATCGTCGCAGCGACTGCGCCCGTGATGGCGAAGACGCTGAACTGCCTCGCGCACTGGAAGTGGATGACACTCCAGCCGCGGGAGTTTTAGCAACGGAATCTCGACCTGGGCTCTCATTGTGAGTGCCGCGTTGAGCGGGTCCCGGCGAAGAATTCAAAGCCCTCTTCACCTTCTCCTCGGCTTCCTTCCGAAGGGCCGCGAGACGTTTCTCTTCGCGAAGCTCTGCCCCGGGGGATGTGGCTCTGACCAAGGGAACCCCTCCAGTAGCGCGGTTCGGCGCAGCCGGGGATAGAGAGGTGCTCACAGAGCGCGGAGTAAGAATAGACCTCTGCGCCGCTGATACAGGTGAAGCACTTGGGGAGCCGTTTTTCAGATCCTTGGCACTGACCTGGACTCGTTGAAACACGAAGTCTGTAAAGCGGCGTTTTGTCTGATGTAGATCAGACTGAATATCTGAAAATTCCTATTAGCTTTTGGAATATTACAGACGGGGGCACGTCTATGCGAATATACAAAGCGGGGGACTGGAGTTTAGTTTGATCGGTAAAGGCATGACAGCTAGCAGGGAAGCCTCTTACATAACGTGTCCACCGGTTCCTCCTCTCGACGGCGTTTGATACTGATCTGTTCTGGAGGCAGAGACATTATGGGGATTTATAGGAAACTGAGCTTTGCTTGGTATAATTAAGATTGATGGCGAAGGAGGAATGGCGACAACGACAGTTTGGGATGATCTCCAACATTTCTTCAAATTCCATGGTTGGACTAGAAGGGGCTTAGCGTGCCACCACCATGTATAAGATCACGTGATCCGATGTTGACTCTTTCCTCGATTCGGATGGGCAACATTCGACTACCATTTGCTAATATACAATTAGGGCTACTCGTGAACACGCTCATGACAAGTGTAGATCATTGCTTTTCGTATTTCTTCTCTTATGCTATATTTCTCGATGGCCATTGCCATCGTCATCCCGAACCTATTACCTCCGCACAGCTATATAACCCCTGTCCGTCATCCAATATGCAAAAGGAGCAGTTTGCTCTGGATTGATTCCGTCAAAATGGCATCGCATATGCAACTGAGCAGAATAAACATCAAAGAACAGACCAGAGCCAACCAGTCTGGGGTATAGCCGAGATCTCACCCGCCTTCGTAGCCAACTGGAACTCGAAATGGAAACAACCAAAAGAAGAATGGAAGGGGAAAGGGGATGATACCCAGCTAGCAATACAAGGATGGTATAAAAAAGATTATTAAAGGGTGTAAGATGGGTTGGCTGAGAACGAAATTTGCACACAAAAATAATAATAAAAAAATGATAAAGAGGAAAGAGAGAAACACTGTAGATCAAACCAATACAAAGAAAGTAATCAACGGGTGATGTTTTCAAAACAATAGATGAACATGACGAAGAGAAAACGTATAGTAAAAGGTTTTAATAGTTAAAGATGATGCACGCACAAGAATGGAAGAGGAAATTCTCTCAAGATATTAAGGTGGAATTACTTGGCTCCGATCTCTTCCTCAGCCCAGCCGGGTAACGAATTTTCGTTCTGGATCGCCAGGCCAAAACCGGCATGGTTGAGACCGCCCAGGGCAGATGTAAAGCTGGAGAAGCTACTCTGCGGTTGGTGAGCTACACCTGCACGGCTATGTCCAGCCTGGCCCGAGATAGGACCGAAGGGTTCCTGAGAAAAGGACGGCAGGCTGACGGCACGAGAGTGCTGCGCGCGCGGCACGCTTAAGCTGCTGGTGCTGGCAGTGGCGTGATGTCCAGGGACGTTAGAGCCATTGGTGACGTTCAAAAAGCCGCTGGTGGACGGCTTGTGTTGATGCAGCGGCGCTTCGATGCTTCCGTTAGTGAGCTCGCTGGTGGTTGCACCATTGTAGAGGGGCTGTTGCTGAGGTGCCGGTTGAGACTGGGATTGAAGAGCAGCGAGGGAGATAGAGTCGTTCAAGCGGTTCTCTTGTTCTTGAGCTTGCTGGGCGGACATTTGGTTAAGATACATGGTTAGCGGGTTGTTGGCCCCCACATTCAACATTCCGGACGGCGATGTAACTGTCTGCAGCGGATGCCGACCCTGCTGGCCATTCTGAGAACCTGTCGAGCCTGGGGCAGGAGAGAGGGCGGAACGGGTTGGGCTGGACCCGGAGCCAGAATGGCTCAAGTTCTGCTGGAAGCCATTGAGTGCCGGTGAGGGCGATTGCGGGCCTTCCAATCCGCCGTTGCGATTTTGCTGTCCACCGTTACCCGTCTGGCGAGGCGGGTTGCCACAGCGATCCTTGCCAAAGTTGATCTTGAACCGCTTGTACTCCTCCCTATTCCGCATCCCTTCAATTGCCTTGATGGCATTGGCAATATTGGTAAAGTTCACGAAAGCACAGCTTTTCTCGCGCAATGTGTTCACCAGCTCAATCTCTCCATATTCAGAGAAGTCTTGGCGAAGGCGTTCCTCCGACCAAGACTCATCGAGGTTGCCGACATAGACGTTTCGCGAGGCACCGCCGCTTACAGCCAGGGCAATAGCTGGGGGTAGGGGACCAGAGTGCTTGCCCCAGCCGATCTTCAAGCGACGGTTGTGAATCATTAGACCCTGGAGGTTACTCAAGGCATAGAAGGAGGCGGCCGAGGTCGGGTCAATGAAGGTAACGAAGCAGATATGCTTGTCGGGGATGTAACGGATATGATGCAGAAGGCCACCACGCACTACGTTGCAAATCTCTTCGATGGTAGTTTCTGGATGGATGTTACCCAGATAGATCGTCCGGTTGCCCAGGTTGTTGACGCCACCAGCGGATGTAGCGACAGCCGCAGCTGCAACGGACTGCTGGGCGAGTGCGTTCGTGATTAGGTCCCGATCTGCCGAGTTAAGGATGTGCGCGTACCCTGGTGCGATACCCAGGAACTGAGCTGCATTTTGTTGCTGTGTTTTGGAAACATATGCACACCGGTCCTTACCGTAGAAGACACGCTTAGGTGCCTGCCATTTAGCCTCTTGGGGTAGTTGAGAGACGGCTTTCATCGCATTGCTGATTGACAGGAAATGTACAAAGCCAATTGCCTTTTCCTTCACAATCTTCACGGTATCGATGGGACCAAACTTCCCAAGCTCTTCGCGCAACTCATCCTCTGTCATCTCCTCCGGCAAGTTGCCTAGGTACACGTTCCGGGACGCCCCTGACTGCTGCACCGCCAAGGCCACTGAAGTGGGCACCTGCGAGGGTTTGCCCCAGCCAACCTTGATGTCATTACCTTTGATGGCAAGCTTTTTCAAGATTGCATCCGAGTGGAAGTGCGTTGCCGAGTTGCTGTCCAGGAAGGAGATGAAAGCGCAGTTCTTATCAGGGAGCAGGCGCACAGATTCAATCTGACCGCTACGGACATGATTTAAGATTTCTTCGGCAGAAGTTTCCGCTGGAATATTGCCCAGATACACGGTTCGACTTGTACCCGAGAGAAGGCCGGGAGTTACCGACGCGGCGGGACTTCCGTAAGCCGCATTACCCAAGCCACCCATACCACCAACTGGTGATTGAGGGCCCCCTAGCAATTGGGAGTTTCCCATGCTATCGGCGGACATCATACCCGAGTACAGACTAGCATTCTGCGAGGCCTGTGTTGGGCTTCCCAGCTGATTCTGGTGGTTTTGCGCGTGCGCCGACGCATTGGCCTGAGAGAAACCACCAAAGTTGGTGAATTGGGGCGAGGCAAAGGCCGAAGGGGTTCCCGGTTGGAAGGGGCTTCCGAGCAGTAGTTGGGACGGCAACAGAGGAGTGAAGTTCATGTCGAACGCGGTGCCCGAGGCTGCCATGGTGTCGGTGTTGTTTTGACTGGCGGCGGTATTGATAGCAGGGATATTAGCTCGACGAGCGTTCCGATCCGTCAGACCCTGCAGAGGAAGGCTATTGGAGTTGTACGCTCCGTGGGAGAAACCAGTATCGTCCGCGTTGAGGTGGGAAAACTTGGAAGGGATCAAACGACTCGGAATGTTTGAGGCATCGGAGGTTTGCATGGCGAGGAACACGAACGGTCCGGACGCGATAGCCCCCTAGCTAAGGAAGAGGGGACAAAGTAAATTGGGGCTAATGTAAAATGATCGATATCACCGGCCAGGGGGTAAAAGGAAGTGCGAGTTACAACGACGTGGTAGGAATGGTCGGGAGAGCGAAAAGCCAACCGGCGTGAAGATCACCCCCGAAAGGAGAAAGGAGGAAGGGAATAAGTGAAGGAAAATAGCGGCCGAAAAGATGGCCAAGTGAAGTCGAACGAAAAGGAGGACGGAGAAAGAACAACAATAAAGAAGCCTGGATAAGGATAGGCCAATTGAGACGTGTCTAGAAAGAGGTCCAGCGGTCAATTGGAATGTGCATTAGACAATGTTCGGTGGAACGGTGACAAACCTCTTAGTTGGTGTTTAGGGGCGCTGCGGGTGAACAATCCCCGTAAACAAGACCAACTTGTCAATTGAAGAATATTGAGAGAGAAAAAAAATAAAAAATAAAAAAGAGAGAAATATGATAATAGAAAAAATATAATAATAATACTGGAGAAATAAGTAGTCAATCGAAATTAAAAGAGAAATTGATCAAGTAATCAAAAGGGAAATAGAAAAACACAGAAGATGGATAATTAAGAATATGGTCTAGTTAATTGAAAGAATAAGGATGAACCCCCAATTGCAGAACCCAAGAAGTGTTGTTGACAAAGGGAAAGGCCAAAAAAGGACCGATTGGGGGACATCCACTGAGAAAGCTGAAAAGGGAAAAGTGGAACTGACAAAGAGAAATGAATGAGAGAAAATAATAATTGTTAATAGTCTCGCAGAGCGCAGGTGAGAAAAGACAGTGGAGGAGAGAAAAAAACTACGGGCCCCCGAGAAAAGGGGCTGTTCGTAGCGTGAGATGAGCTTGATAAGAGACTATATGAGTGACAGCGCACACTTTCTTGCTCTCGCGCGCGCTCTCTCTCTATTTTTCTTTTTACGTGTTTATTTTTCGTTTTCCTTTCTTTCCCTCTCTTTTCCTCTTCTCGGGATTTATACAGCATGCACTGTATACCTGGCAAAGTAAATCTTCCGCTTGACAGAAAAGAACGAAAATTCACTTAAAAGGACATTCGAGTCATTGAAAAGGAAATTAAATGGAAACAAAACAAAATCGCTGCAAAATTACTAACATGTAGCAACGAACGTGGAGAAGAAAAGGAACTAAGATTCAATAATATCTCAAGACCAGCATTAATCAAAAAGAAGACTCAACGAAATGCTGAAGAGTGGATGAAGGGGTAAAAGGGGGAAAGTGAGTAGTGAACCAAACATCAGACAAGAGGCTGGAATAATAATAGAAATTAATGTCCCTGTGGAGTGAAGATTGACATTCGTACCTGACTGGTTGAGTAAAGCGTCCCCAGAGCCGATGGGGAAAACCACAATCTCCATCCCCGAAGGGAGAGATGTCATCCTGTTAGCCAGACCATCGTCTGCAATTGATCTTGCACAAAGATCCTCTCTGCCAATAATATCAGATCATCGTGTCCAAGCGAAACATCTTTGTCGTTTAGTCAAATATCCCTCAAGACTATCCGTGCGGTTGTCACAAGGCTGTGGCTGATGCAGCTTAAAAGATGAGAAAATGTCGCTCATATTGCTAGCAGTACGATGGTGGTATCAGCCACATGCCGTCCGAATGTTGGATTGTATTGTGTCCGGTCAATTCCTTAAATGAGTGAGATACTATTGTGTACTGATACTCATCCAAATGAATTATCAGGAAGATCGGACTGAGAATTCCGTAGTACTGTACGGAGTCCGGAGTACGCAGAAATATCTCCCATATCTCTTTCCATCGCGGATCTGGATGATTGAGTGGGGTTTCCTGGATGAGGAAAGGGAGGCTCTTGCCACATGGAAGAACTAATGATCCGCCTCGCCTGCAGAAACCATTACGTCTTGGCATCCACCATCTCTTGTCCTTCCTTGCGTACGGAGTACCGACTCCTTGATGGTGATTCTTGTGGATACCATATCGTGATACCACTTGATATTAAGGAGAAAATGGGCTATTGATCTGCATTACAACGTCTAAGTTTCGAATCTATCTAGTCGGTTTCATCGTCTGTCCGGCGTTTCCAATCCAGGAATATTTACCGCGGTCCGCATTTCCCCGGATGGTAATATGTTGTTCAGAAACCTTACATGTCCAGCCTTACTAGCCACTTAGGGAACTAGATCACCGTCAATGGCTCATATCTTGGATAAATAAGATACATTGGCGAATAGAAATTTATCTCATTTTTGAACAATTGGGAGAATACCTTTTTGTCAAGTTTTGATGAACATCCAACGGTGTTTCATGGGATAAAACGTGAGTTGTCCTGTTATGTACAGCATTTGAACCCGCAAGGAGATAATGTGTATGCTGTATTTGAGTACGGTTTGACTAGGTACGCGAGTATTTCGGGGGCGCTCTATAGATCAGTCATGATTAGCATGAATCATGTTGATAACTTAATGCAAATCAAGCTGAGCAACAATTGTTGTTTGTTCTTGATGTATGCAAGGATAAGCCTTACAGAGTAGGCATGAATATAGAATGCCTCAGGCATACGTGGGGGGAGACTTTCCCGCGACAGGTCGCATTCAGATTGGATCCAAAAATTTACCCCTCCACGCGATTTAATCCAAGCACTGTGCGACTCGGCGTCTTCATTTCTCACTTTGGGGTAGTTGTTACATAGTCTTCATTGGCTGGACTAAGTACTTGACACCTGTGAGTCTTATATTTCCCCCCAATTTATTTTCTGCGTTTTATCATGGTGCACCTTTTCTAAAGGAGTGTGACTCACGTCCCCAAAATAAAAACTAATTTAATATTCTCCCCGCAGTACTTTCCTCACCCACACTCATTCTTTGCACAACGAGTCAGAGAGCCAGCCGGTGACCATGACTACCATCTACATTGACGAAGACGTCGGTAGGGACGACTCTACCGCGACCGGAACCGAATCCGCTCCCTACAAGACGCTTGTGCACGCTTTCTTGCAGCACGCTCCTAGCGAGGGTTTCCAATATTTGACGCGCAAATCCCAGACCGAGCCCGCTGATAAGGATGTCGACAAGCTGGAGTGGAAGCCGGCCACCAAGTCGGCGATGAAGAAGGCCACCAACCTCTATGAACAACGGAAAAAGAAGGCCGCAAAGGAACAGGAATTGGCCATCCGTGAGAAGCAGGAGGCGGAGAAGCGCCGCCTCGTCCTGGAGGAAGCGAAGAAGATCATTATCAAGGAGGACACCTCCCTCCCTAAGCCGGTCAGAATCCGTCTTGATGTCACTGATCCAGCCGTGGTCAAGCTTGGAAGTCCGGAGTCGGAGGGCCCTGGTACCCGTGTTCGTGTGCTGGGCAGAGTTCATCGCCTTCGTTCCCAGAAGGATGTCGTTTTCATTACCTTGACAGATGGCTATGGCTACCTCCAATGCATCCTGACGGGAGACATGGTCAAGGCCTACGATATTATGACTCTTACCCTCGGAACCTCCATGTCCATCCATGGAGAAATGCGTGCCGTCCCACCTAAGCAGCATGCCCCCAACAACCGTGAACTTCACGCAGACTTCTTCACTATCATCGGTCGTGCCGCCGGTGACAAGGAAGCTATTACCACGCGAGTCGCCCCTGATTCGGATCCGCAGACCCTCTACGACAACCGTCATCTTGTCCTTCGTGGCGAGACCGCTTCCGCTGTCATGAAGGTGCGCGCGGCAACCCTTCGGGCATTCCGCAAAGTTTTCGAGGAGAACCGCATGCTAGAAGTGACCCCACCCGCAATGGTGCAAACGCAGGTTGAGGGTGGTAGTACCCTGTTTAAGTTCGATTACTACGGCGAGAACGCCTATCTCACTCAGTCTTCCCAACTGTACCTGGAAACCTGCCTCCCATCCTTGGGTGATGTCTTCTGTGTTTGCCCGTCATTCCGCGCCGAGAAGTCCCTTACTCGTCGCCACTTGTCAGAGTATACTCACATCGAAGCTGAGCTTGACTTCATCACTTTCACCGATCTCCTAGACCACTTAGAAGCTGTGATCTGCCGTGTCATTGAACTGATCCTGGCCGAACCTGAGACCGCAGCCTTTATCAATCAGCTTAACCCCGACTTCAAGCCCCCAAGCCGTCCCTTCCGCCGCATGAAGTACTCTGACGCCATTCAATGGCTCATCGAGCACGAAATCCCCAACGAAGAAGGCAAGCCCCACCAGTTCGGTGATGACATCGCCGAGGCCGCCGAGCGCAAGATGACCGACATCATCAACCAGCCCATTTTCCTCACCCACTTCCCCGCTGAAATTAAGGCTTTCTACATGAAGAAGGACCCCGAAGACCGCCGTGTCACCGAGAGTGTCGACGTCCTTATGCCCGGTGTCGGTGAGATTGTCGGTGGCAGTATGAGAATGGATGACTGGGACGAGCTCATGGGCGCCTATAAGCATGAGGGCATGGACCCCTCCCCCTACTACTGGTACACTGACCAGCGCAAGTATGATGCTCCCTTCCAAGAGTCAAAACCTCACATAACAAATACTAACTCCTTCGCTATAGGTACGGTACCTCCCCTCACGGTGGATATGGTCTCGGTCTCGAGCGATTCCTCGCCTGGCTGTGCGCCCGTTACACTGTCAGGGAATGCAGTTTGTATCCCCGCTTTACTGGCCGTTGCACACCGTAAACCGTCCAATACATTAGATAACTCCCATAGATATGTCAACGTTTCAATACAGACCCAGTTGCTCTATTTATTTGATATCCAGTAGTTCCTAGGTACGAAACCTTTTGACGCAATGTAAAGACCATACCCGCAATTCGAAAGAATGGCAATATGTCTATGAGGATAAAGACCGTCAGCCGTTGATTTAGATGAGTAAAACTGAGCAGTACCAACAGGTAGAAGATTGTGATTGAAACTAGACCATCATTATTCCGTCAAGTCAACGGCCGTCACATTGATTGTTTTAGCATATCACATGCATTATAACTGGTCAACGCTTATAGCTCTCAACCCCATCCAGCTCAATCTCCCTTCCCTCCCTCCATCCAACACGAACAAACACTTGCGTCGTTCCCCGAGTCTCGCTCTTCGTCTGATATAATGCAATTCTCCCTTCTTCTGTCCCTGGGACTAACCCAGAGGAGTCTCTCCTCCCTCCTCCGGAGCGGCCACCGATTCATCAAGCACACTCTGCCCAACCTTTTTCATAGGCTCCGAGTCTGCACCAACGGGCTTCACTCTGCTCTTACTCGAAACTATGCAGTAATTCCGTAGAACCAACTTCTCTGCGATCTGTTGAAGAGACGCGGGAAAATGAAGACTAAGAGGTGGTACGGAGCGAGGAGACAGGCGCATATGATACCCAGGTTTGATTCGAGAGCGGCCCATATCGAAGACCCGATGGTTTTTCAGGTCATGTCTAGGTAGAAGGCTGCGATTCCTAGTGTTGTGATGCGAAAGACGGAGGTTATGCAAACGCCGACTTTTGTGTTAGAGATTTGGCACTACTAGAGATTGTTTGAAAGAGGGACGGAAAAGACACCTTGGGCTGGGTTTATGCCAGCTACCTACAATATCCCTTACGGCAAACAAGTCGCTCTTTACACAGGCGGATCTGTCTGGGTTCAACCCGTTGACTGAATACGGTCAATCTACCACTGGTTCATGAATCCCTGTCCACTCTAGTCATTAGTTGATAGGGGGTCAAGAGATCAACGAAGGTATGGATAATGATATTGGGTTTCTAAAGCGGAATTTTGCGACGAAATAATTCTCCCACTGACAAGAGTCACTTCGTGTCAACACCGGATGGTCAAGGTCTGATGTGTATTTTCCGTTCACAGCAATGATTGTAGTTTTAGCCTGTATGGCTGTGGTAGATCAGTATACCAGAACTTCGGTCAATACATTACTTTATTAGTATTTTTCTGAAAGATCATTGTAGGCGTCGTAGTAAGTTGAAAATAAATAAGCACATGTAGCTAAGATTGTATAGTACGACGCTGTCTATGGTGGGAAGAGCCATGCATACATTAGCCTAGGTATGGAGTAATTGAACTGTAGTGCTCGTGTTCACTCAATATCTAGAGTACAAGGACATATACGCGCTTATGAAATATAATAATCGTCGTAATAAGTATGATTGAAAAAGAAAGAAAAACGATCAAAGCATAAGTTTCCAATGCACCGTTATTCTCGATATCTTGGACTTCACCCAATTGAATAGATGGAGGTCTAACATTGTCCTTGTGCAAGCCCATATCTACAGTCTAATCGGACCTCAGGGTAGCAGTCGAACCAGGATGGGGAGAGTTCGGAGAGAAATTGCATGCGTCTCGTGTACCGATGTTGCATTGCACGAGATCCCGTTTCCCTCTCCTTTATTTTTTTTTTATTAACTTTAGCTGCTTTCACATTCCGGTCGTGTGATTCACAATAATGCTCTGTTCTTGTTCGATATCTTGGGTGTTCAGTTCGGCGACTCAACTTTTACCAAGGTCGAGTGACAATCGATCCTGCCCCTCCGACTTTAGACAGGCCTGATGTGCAATCCCCGATGGAGATCCTTCCGAGCAATACGGAAAAGCAGCCAGAGCAGGATCTCAATAAGGCGGAGCCCATTTCCGAAGATAAACAACATCATGTCAATGCAAAAAGGGGACGGGCGCTTCTGCGGAAGATTGATCTTCATCTGATGATACCTCTATGGATCGTATTTGTATTCGGTTTCTTAGACCGAATCAATTTAGGCAATGTCAGCGTCTTAGGAATTCTACAGGAGTTGCAAATGACAGGAACGGATATGGCCGATGCGCTGCAAATCTTCTTCGTCCCCTACATCATATCCGACGTCCCAAGCAATGTCCTTCTCAAGCGATTCGCTCCCTCAACGTGGATCAGCATGTTGACTTTCTTCTGGGTTAGGTCCTGCTGTGCCTGCCGTGCTTCAGCCGCTAACGATGGATTGATCAGGTATTGCATGCATGTGTCAAGGGGTTGTCAACAACACATCGGGTCTGTTTGCATGCCGTTTCTTTATGGGTCTTTGCGAAGGAGGGTTCGTTCCAGGCTGTGCATATCTCTTGTCCATGTATTATAAACGGCATGAATTCCAAAAACGATTCTCCCTCTTATGGGCTGCCGGCCTCGTGGCTGGTGCTTTTGGCGGTCTTTTAGCTTACGCTCTTTATCATATGCATAACTTGGGCGGAGACTCAGGATGGCGCTGGGTCTTCATCATTGGGGGACTTGCTGTCAATTGTATCGGGTTTGTCGGCCAAGTTTCTTATTGCAGACTGGACTGAAAAAGCGAAGTTCCTGAGTAGTGAAGAGAAAGAAGTTTTGGAAGAACTCAACGCTTGCGATGTCGGCGAAGGAGCAAGAATGGACCGACTCGATGGTGCTACGTGGAGACGAATCATATCTGATTGGGAGGCCTATGTGGGTAGCCTTATCTACTAGTATCTGGGTATCACTGTTTCCGGGTACGCAACGGCCCTATTCGTGCCCTCCATTGTGAATTCGCTGGGCTATAGCGATATCGAGAGTCAAGCCCATAGCATCCCAATTTGGGCCGTCGCTGCGGTTGTCATGATGATGGATGGTATCTTTCCTTACAGATCGCTGGCGACATCGCTACGGCTTTGTTATATTCGGTGTCGTCTTTGCGAGCATTGGATATATCATATTATTGTGCCAGGCCTTCTATCTCGAGGGTTGAATGTGCATGTCCGCTACATGGCAGTGTTCTTCGTGACCACTGGATACTATATTGCTCAACCCCGTTGCGATCGTGTGGATAGCGAACAACCTCAGTGGGAATTATAAGCGCGCTGTTGGTCTTGCTATTCAGGTTGGATTCGGGAACATTGGCGGCATTATAGCGAGCAACATCTTCAACAGGGACGACGCCCCTCTGCACACTGTTGGTTATGGGGTCTCATTAGCGATGATACTGTTTTGTTGAATTATGAGTACAATTTTCGCCGCCGGCCTGTTGATCGAGAATAAAAAGAGGGACCAGGAAAAGCGTGATGATAGATTGCAGCTGGATGAAGACGTATTGAATGGTTTGGGTGATGATGATCCTCGATTCCGGTTCAGCCTGTGACTGTGAGGAACTTGAAGTGCCAGCCAGTCACATACTCTCTCAAAAGCAAAAGTCATGTTGATATATTCGCTCGTTGTTCTCGAAAGCCTCAGGAGCTAAATCTCTTCTCACATAGATAGCCTTAATGACTCTTGCATGGCCCACACCAACTGTGCTAAGATGGCTTTGGCCGTTGTAGCTGTGCTAGGATGAGTACCTCTATCTCTTTGTAGGATCAAGCAACGATTGAAGCTTGAGTGACCCTACAGATCCAAGTGATAACGACTACAGAAGCGTCTGATACCAAACTATAGTAATATTCACTTGTTGGGCTGGACAGAAGGCATTAAGGAGGACAGGTACAGGTGAATGTGCAAGGTTAAAGTCTTAGTGTTAGGATATTCTAAAGCAATCAGCCTCATACGGGTGTGGCGTCCCTTCCCCTTCCAGCAACAAACCTCTTCCATAACTACGAACTACGACAGCGAAGTCACGATAGTAACGACTATCATCATTCTAGTCACTTATGGTTGCTATTGAAACTACATCGAGACTAATGACAAGTTGATATCATAATACCACCAGCAATCATTTGAACATGCTTTTATAGCGCCAGTCGTCCAACTCGCCACCCGGCTTTTGGACGATGGGCCAAATGAGATTCGGAGCTTGGTGCCGAAACTAAATTCCAAGGAACCTTCGAAAGCAAAGACACAATCGGCCTGGTTAGCTCTGTATGGTCTATGGAGGAAGACTTCCTGGTTTGGCTGAAAACCTCTCGTTATCCGACCCGGACCCGACACTCGGCACCAGATATACACCATGATCTGAGTGAGATTGATAGCTCTTCGTAGCTGGCATGCTGCGGCTACGTCCACTTAGCATACTCACCGATGCCCGTGTCATGCACCCACGAGACGGCCAGCCATGGCAGGGAGCAGCGATGATTGAACCATCCGTGACCAGGCATATAAATTCAATGAGATGAGGCAACTTCGGGCTGATTACTATACATGGTGAAAGGATCTGCATAGTAATGTGGGAACTACCAGTTAAACACGGTAAAGGGTCAGCTGAACCAGGAAATGGGAAAGCATTCAGGTCAATCTCCACTTCCAACTGGATACCTAATACGGGACTAGGGGGTGAAGAAGCAAGTCAACTAAGCGGCATATCCACCTCAAGATCCATGTGCATGACGCTATCCGGAGGTTGACATCAGCATCTTATCATCAAGTATTCATTCAAGGCGGCCACTCATTTCCAACTGTCGGGACATCGATGCCAACAGATGATGATAGCAGAGACGAGCAAGGTGTAGAGCTATTGCAGCATATCAGCTTTCACCATGCTTGTCTTGACCATTAGGATCCCGTGACACCATTTTCCCCAAAGTGGTTGTTTCCATTCTGCATTTCAGAAATCACGGCGAGGATCTCTCGTTGGGAGGCACCAGAACGGATGATAGAGACTAACCGGGCTACAGTCTCTTGATCCTCATTGCAAACCAGATCCAGAAGTTTTTCGACAAAACTTCTGTAGTAATCCGAATCCTCGGCGTATCTAGTGAATAGGGGATCTGTGTTCGGAGTCTCGTAACCAGAGACTCGGGCACTATCACTGCTTTGGTTGTTCGAGCTTAGGTCATCCGAGCTTAGGTTATTCGAGCTTAAGTTGTTGGAGCTTTCGTTGTTGGAGCTTTCGTTGTTGGAGCTTTCGTTGTTGAAGCTTTCGTTGTTGGAGCTTTCGTTGTTGGAGCTTTCGTTGTTGGAACTTGGATTATTGGAACTGCGACGTGAGGTTAACCACATAAGTATGTGCGATCACAGTTTCTATACTGCAAGTCGATTACCTCTGCTCCAAGTTGTGAATATTCTGACTGTTCATCGTGCTGTGTGGTTTCACAGTTGTGATCGGTTGTTTAACAGAAGATCACTAAATACTCGCTCGGCAGGCACACGGTTGATATGAGAGTGTGGCAAGCTCGAATACAGAATCAGACTCAAAGGAAACGCGATGAAATATGGCCTTTAATTTGAAGCGAGTCAGTGGTGCACGGAGTCAGGGTTGGTTGGCGGACGTGTTTAAGCGAGAATCGTGGCTGCAGTTATGTCAGTACGTCTGGCGCGCAGACGTCGCTGGCGGACACAAGCGAATCTTATACGTCGCAGGGGTATCACAAGGTGGTTGACGAGGATAAAACCAATCCCCACTCCTAAGGCTCTATGGGTATAAAGGTAGCCACCGATAACTCAAAAGGAAAAGCAACCAAAATGTGAAAGGAGAAAGGAAATCTTTCAGATTGAATCACGCAACAGCATCATTTAAGTGATTTGCTCGACACCTCTGAGGCACCAGAAGCCTCCGAGAACTCAGCACGTTGAGAGGAGCTAGTTGGGTCTCCTCTCTGTCTAGGTGGCTAAAAATACGACCATTGCCAGTGGTCCATCCAGCTGACCAGATGCGGGTGCTCAGTGATTTGTTTCGATTTGACGGCCCAAATCACCCTGCATGCCACTCCAAGTTTCCGCGTACCCCTACCAGGAAGGACGGGGGCAAAGGCTAGAATAGAGCCAGTAATCTGGAATGCCCTCGGCAGCACTCGAGGGGAGACAATGAGAAAAGAGCAATGACTTCAACCAGTGATTAGTTGGGGCTATAGGGGCCTCGGAGAAAACTGCCAGCCAATCTCATGACTTGTTTTTCGTCTCCGCCACCGATTCTCGGGAGGCCTCTCGCTAACCCGGCACATCATAACGGATCTATTAAAGCTTGAACCCACTTTATTTGCCTTTTGGTCAGTCTCTGAAGTCTGCTGGGCGTTGAATTTTCTTTCTGATTCATCGAATCATGATCGAGTTTCATAGAAAGGGTAGTGTTAGGAAAAGACTTACGGGATCAGCGACTCGCGCATGACCTCCCGTCACCCACTTGTCCTAACCATGGATAGGCAATGGTCAGACATGGTCCAAGCTAGTCAACTGCCCTGAGCGTCTACAGGATAGACGTTTCTACGTGAAGATGGTTGCTTTTCTCTTCATTATCTCTCTCGTGGGGCCTTGGCGCGAATTTGCAAACCCTCCCTTTTTGTCTGCTCAATGACGAACAGCTCGCGTGTCCCATGGAAACAAACCAGTCCCATCGAGATCGTGCCATACTGGTCAACATCACTCCGCTCGAAGGAACACCATATAGCCTGCTCGTCAGATTAGCCAAATTCAAAACCGTTTCCGAACCCGACGCAGCGCGGTTGAAAATAAGTGCCACCTCGAATCTTGCCCAGCTAGATTTCCCGTTTCTGTTTCGAGAAAAGTGCAAAGCTTCAGATTGCGGAGACTATGGCTGCATAATTCAGCAACCGCCACACTTCCCTTCCCGGACGCATGACGGTCTCGAATGATACAAGCCTGTCTCAACCACTTCAAAGCTAGTCATCATAGTGACGATACCACCCATATAACGCTGGGCTTGGGGTCTGAGAAGGCCAGGATATGCCGTCTGATACTTGTATGCCGGTTTGAAGTTCCTCTGTGTCACCATACCCTTGTAAAAAGTCGCGTTCTTACCGACCAAAATCGCACCGCAGATTACCCGCAAGCCAGTTTCCCAAGATGCAACTCGTTTTGATCTTGTCCTATTTTCTCCAATATTCATTCAGTGACCGACTCGCACGTTTTGGCCGGGTGCGTGGTTAAGCATTCGTCTGATCGGTCTGGTTCATTGAAGGCGAAACTTGCAGTGGTCAAGCATACATACTTACTCAGGTTGTCATTCAAAGCCTCCACTACTGCGCCGTCGCCTCCAATATTTTGCTGTGTTCGTGAATAGATAACGGCAGCCTAGGTTGGACTGTCCTGTCGTCCAAGGGAGCTCCTTAACGACTAGCCGTGATCTGCTTGGCATACGCTCAATAATCTGAGTTTCCTCAAAAAGCAAATGTGCAGAATTCGTGGCTGTTGTAAGACCCCTCTAGATAGATAGATAAACTTTACCCGTCCAGGGTCTATCGACCTCAAAAGCTATCCGAGCGATAGATACCAGGGCAGTGTTCTATTGCAGAAAAAGAATATCTCGAAGGAAGAGCAGCTGACTGGGAGGCTGGCCTTCGCAAGCTATCTGCAAAGTGCTAATGAGATATTATCTGCGGCGTCCCACGTGATTATCAACATCGCAGTTCCCTGGTTTCATTGATGGGTGGGGATACATTAGAGTATTGCGAGTTGATGCCGTCGCTCCCTTCCGAGACCAAGGCGTCTACTGCAACAAGGCACCATGGGTTTCAATCACTCCATTGTCCAATTGTCTAGGGGCAGTCATTATTATGGTGACAGTCAAAGCATAAAAATAACGCCCTTCAAAAGAACCCAAGCGCCTTCTTCATTCCCCATGGACTTCTGCCATGTACTCGCGTCTCGCAGCTGTTTTTCACTGGCCGGTGTTTACTGCGTCTTGACATAGTTCTAACAAAACAGTTCGGCACATGGACATAAGCAGGCGGCGAGGTTTGTGAGCAATTAAACATGGGTATATGCTTTCCCTCTACTTAGAGGGAAAGGGAAGTATGCATGAAAAAAAAAAAAACAAGTCAGAAGCATCGAGTAACTCGGTCCTGAGTGGCACCAATCGGAGTCTTCCTAGGAAGGAAAAAGTATCCGGATGATTCTATTGGAACTCCACTTGACGCTCGTCCAGGTGCTCATTCAGGGGAACCTTGGGTTATGTAACTCAAAGTCACCTACTTAAAAACTGACCGCAGGTAATGATTTTGGGCAACCTGGTCAGGTGATCTGATAACTATCAAGTCCTGTGGCTGGTGCCCGCAAAACTGGTCAGTGGCCAGGCAGTACGGAGACGACCGGAGCATCTAATCGTGGTGGTTACCTATTACAGACCACGTTCAATCAGCTGGTTGGCGGTTCGGGAAGGGGTTCCATCATAGTGTCTGCCAACATTGCTGGAGGAAATGTTCCCCTGAGTATAGAAAATTGACGAAGTTCCAGCGTCAGTGGCGGGACGGGGGGTTAAGATATCTATCATTCGGAGGATTCTGCAATTCATTCAAGGATTGTCTTTCTCCACCGCAGTCAGCGGATGGGATAATGCACGCAGCGCTCATCATAGTCGACGAAGAGACGTACTATGCTCTGGGTGCCACGCAGCACTGCTCTTATTTGTGGTTCCATCATCAGATTGAACAGGGGACCTATGGGATTGTTGCCTGTGCCTAGGAAAAGCCCGAGTAGTATCTGTTATACCTGCCTACACCTACTGATTTGCCATATTTGTGTTCAGCGTCAGTGACGCCATGATAGCAGCAGAGCTATATGGCAAAGCTCGTTCGAGATCGTATCTTTTCAAGCAGTTCTGAAAGGTGTCGGCTATCCGCTCGCTTGGAAATTATATCCGGCCGCAGTGGAGTTTATGAGTGGCATTCGGCCAGCATCTGCCACTCTGCTTTGTTTTGGTTGCGATGAATATCACTTTTCAACGATGACGGAAAGTATTCCTCTCTCGTCTTCTTCTGCGATTAATGGGCAGCTCTTCGGAAGCATCCAGCGTACTGTCAACGAGCGTGATGTTTACTAATTACAACTGCCTACCCGATTCCCTCGGCACTCATAACGGGGCCAGATTTAACACCTATCGAGCATAGCGTTGCAGCCTTAGGCCAAGGCCTCCCTGCATGAATCATTCACGGCACTCCTTGAGGTGTACTAGTTAATTTAGCAATCCAAACACAAGGCTCTGTTATGGAAGCCTTTCATTTTCAAGACGGCTAACAATATCTCTTACGGGATATACAATTTGGCGCTACGACGCTGAGGTCAAGTGAGTGTACGAATCTGACAGAGAAAGGAAAGCAAGGGGGACCAGCTTCAAAGCAGCTCATCAACCACAATGTTTTTCATACTAGAAGAAATCCTACATCAAATACTGGGGTTAGCAAGCAAGGAGCGATAAAAGGGCAGAACTAAACCACCTAATATCTCCTGTGTTGGTCTCCCAAGGCGTGGGCTTACTTAGACATAAACGTCCCGCCTGCCAAAAATCCGTGACACGCCCTTGACAGGGTCTCCCTTTTTCATGTCAGGTCCATCTGAACCAATGAACTGCGCCAAGTTTCATATAAAAGTTATTTCTCTTATCCCTGTCAATCCCTTCTTACAATTCACAATTCATACATCAAGCTACAGGCAGAGATTCAGATGTGTCACCCATCCCGTGAACCCTAGTAGTAGGCAGATCCAAATCATAGTACTTTTATGCAAAACTCCAAGAAGCAAAAGAAAATAATAAAAAAAAAAAAGGAGAGAATGTTTGTTTATTACCTACATGCCCCAAACACGTCCAAATTCCAGACACACATCCCGTTAACGCGCAGTTTCAAACATTCCTCACGCCAACCCTGTTGATACACCAATGAAACCTCCGTCAACCCCATCAACAACTAAACTCTCGTCCATTCCCTCCCCATCCAAGGTCAATCTAGCAAGGTTCCCCTTGCATATCACCAGAAAAGGGACATGCGTGCTTCTTTAAAAGCATGCATCGCGCTTACCTGTCAGTAGTTAAAGAATCCTCCACATCCTCACGCATATACAATACCTTCTCTGTATATCTATAGCGTCCTTCTTAACATCCCGAATTCCCAATTGAACACCCACAATCTCATCCACATCACCACCAAAGGAAACAAGAAGAAGGCGTGAATGCCCAAAAAAACAAGCAAAGAAGGAAGGAGAAGATACCTACCGAAATCAATCAACCTAAACCTCAATATGAAGCTCAGCGGCCGCCTCTCTGCACGTTACATCTCCACCCTCTGCCTCTTCGTCACAGGGATCTACGGCCAATTTGTCGAAAGACCAAATGCAATCGATACAGGGAATACCGTCTGTATAGGAGCTTGCGTGACGAGCTTGCATGAATTGAGATGCGAGACTCCTACCGTGCCTTTGGTATGTGGTCGCCCCCTTTTGCTTTTTTTCTCTTTCCTTTTCTGTCTTTTTCCTCCTGTATATGTTTCCGCTATTTGTGATGGTAGATAGTAAACGTGAATACTAATTGGTTTCATTGTATATAGTTCCGACCAGCAAAGGAGTGCTTCGCTTGCTGTATCTCAGACGACCATGCGGATGACTGGGCGGATCATATCAAGTGGGGAGATGAGGAGGAACATCCAGAGGAGGAGGAGTCGTGATCGGGTAATTGTTTTAGTTAGCTTTGGAAGAGGCTACATGAGCTTGTGTGATTGATTGGGCTTCAAAGTTGTTACCCCTTTTTGATTGTCTTGGTTATTGGAAAATTGATGATATCAGAGTCGGGATTCGAGGAATTGTCATTCAGAGAATGATCACTACGAATACCGTTGCATATTAAACTTTGCATATTAGTGATATTAAAGGTTGAATGGAAGATCTTTAATCTTTCTTTCTTTGTTGAGAGGGTACTTGATGTTAATCTACACTAACCGTCGTCATCCTGCATATAGCCTATGCGATACAAACTTCCTATGTACAGCTTGATCAAGAGGAAACATGTCAGTTTAGAAGTACAATCCTTTCAATTCATGTAGTGTGTAGTACAGTGCATCTACTGCAATGTATGTACTACTTATCAGGGCTTGGTAGCCCTAACATAACCCTATCTGTTTAGCGCTCTGGTAGAGCGGAATACTTCTAATATTTTGATCCAGAGAAAGTATAGCCAATACAATGAGTTGATAAATACAAAAATAGGTACTAGAGAACCCATTGCTAACAATACATATGAAAGCCCTCTTTACTGGTTCCAGCCACTCCTTGTTCAGTTCTGCAGCCGATACTAGAGGGCATTGATAGGGTATTTATAGTAGATGGATCTTGAATGGAACGAGGCTTGGCCTTTATTTTTAGTACCCAAAATTGAGCGCATGATTTGCGAAGAATCGCCCTAGCGGGTCTAATTATAGTCTATTTGCCTCTCTTCTCTCTTCTTTTGTTGGTTTCTATTTACTGCTTAGAGACGTATGTAATGATGTCAAACAAAAAGCGGAAATTTTAGTACATGCATCTCAGCCCTGGAACTACGATCGGCACATTGTCACATGAACACCGCATGAAAGCCCATTTTAGCTATACCCTATCTATCTATATTGCCTATTCGCCAAACGCTTGTCTGAGCCTGCGCCAATTAACATCTATTCGGTGTGATTCGCTGAATTCTGAATGCAAAGATAGAACTACCATGTCCATTGTCCCGTAACGTCATGTTCCTCGCTTCTTTGGAGATCCGTTGACTCCTTGAAAACCATACGCAACTTTCAAACCCAAAAGAAAGATAACTATCATCCAACTTCGTCCCGTAACACCAGATCCACGCGCGCTTACAATGACAATCACGTCACTTAAGCCCCATTAAAGACAGCAGCAATCCAGCAACCCACAGGGATTCTTACTGCGGGCGTACAGGCGTATGGAGGGGTACAGTGCCCGAGATCCTGATGGCGGGGCACTTGTCATTGTGGTCCCCCCAAAGCCCACTGCTTGCTGGAAAAATGGATCCCCCATTCATGTCAACAGTAGAGTCCCCAACACGAACCTCCATGTGAGGGACAACTAGCTCAACACCCTTCGCACCATTAGCACTACCCGAGAAATAGGATTTGCGGCGTGGAGGCAATGGACGATGGGCCGGCTCGCTCAGGTAGCTCTCAGAAGCATTGCTGCTGAAAGAAGATGCCGCAGTAGATGAGGTATGCGTCAGCGACGGAGGAGCACCCGTACTACCCAACAGCGTGAACAAACTGGCTGAGCTGCGGTGTTCGACCCTGGGACGGCGCATTGGAACGGGAGCAGAACCGCTATGGAATTGAGACAGATATTGCCAGGCGTCTGATGAAGCCCGCGAGGCTGAACTACCGGTATCCATGGGTATTACCGGCTTCCATTCGGACGGGTCCTGATCCGTCTTGGAGTCATGGAACTCACCCAGTATCCGGATGGCCTGAGTCGATGTGATAGGAGCTTTGGTGGGAGTCATAGGTGGTACAATGGTTCGGGGAGACATAGGAGGAGAAGATGGGGGAGTGGTGGAAGATGGCATGGTGTGATTCGATGAGAAGGAAGCTGAGAGTGGTTTGTGGGAGTCCTTGCGACGGCAACTAAAAAAGAAGTATGAGTAGAAGTTCATGTAAGTAAATCGGTGTGAAATAGTTAGGGTGGGCACTACGGGATATAAACAGAAAACAAGGGGGCTGTGCCAGGGCAAAAGAAGATAATGACAAGATAAGGCGAGCAACATACCTTTCACTGCAATAAAGGCGAGAATTGTCCGGTATGGTAATCTGTCTCTCGCACATGGCACTGCGAAAATGGGTTAGCTTCGATTTCAGATAAGCCAAAGCTTCCAGAATGCAAGGGGAGAGCTGGTGGTAGGGCCAAGGAATAAGGAATCATGAGCTCATCGACCGATCAGAGATCAAGGAGACATACCAAAAATTGAGAAAACTGGCCGCCATCTCGGATTGACAATCGTTATCTGATTCACTGTGCCTGGTGTGTCCTGCACCCAGCTTCGAGATGGAGTGATTCACAAAGGATGTGCCCTTCCGATGTAGTGCCGGCCGGGCTGTTCTCAGCTTCGGGGCATACGAACCGGAATGAGAGCGTCGATGGTTAAAAGAAAAGTTGCCTTGAGTCATGGGTGGCGGTGAGAAATTTACGTATAAATATAATATGGACCACAGATATATCTGGAATAGTTCGACGATGGGTACCTTGCGCCAAAGGACGCCGGGTCCAGCGGTGGAGCACTAAGTCTCCCCTGAGGGCAACAAGGTATGAGGGATTTGCGGCTAGCAGGGGCGATTGAGTAACTCGTTGGAACAATTGTCTCAGACCGCCGTTGTATTGCCAAAGTAATATTTCCTAGTTGTTCTTGTTTTTTTTTCCCTTCTGGAAAATGATGTGCGATGGCGAGTCAATCAATCAGGAGGAATGCTGAGGGAGTACAAGATCTGAGCGATTAATATTGCAACCAGCCCAGTCAGCAATGAGACAAATATTCTCCAAAATTCTTCGGTCCGTATAATCAGCGATAAGCTTTCCTGGGACTTTTATCTGCAGTGGCGCATTAAATAGTCAGATAGGTCAAGAACCGAATCAACGGTAATACACGGGGGTTGATGATTGTTATCATGGGTCTCTGAGTGGGGAGAGATAAGGAAAAGAATGAACGCGAATAGATAGATAAGTAGTAACAGTGATAAGTAACATACCTCGGAATCTCTTTTCTTAGGAATTTTTATGTTTCTTTTTTTTTTTGGTTTCCAGTATCTTTGCAAGGTTTTTTATTCTTTCTTTGGATCGAGTGTTTTGTCGGAAAGCACGTGCAAATGAACAATTTTGGGAGTACTAATGACCTGTAGTACCACTATGCGGCATTAAATGATATATGTCAAGCTGCAGCCGAGGAGGAAAATCACTCGGGGGATTAGCACCAACAGGGCTGGTATGAGAAAGGGATGCCAAAGGAAGAAGTCGTCGACCGCGGGTATAAGTATAGAATGAGGCGGAAGTGTGTATATGGATCAAAGATAAAAATAAACCCAAATATCCGGCGATAGCGGTTATGTACTCCGTTCAAATAGCCAGAGCACGAGAAGAGAACAGAGAAAGAGAGACATGGATATAATATAATTGGAAAAGGAAATAGGCGGAATTCTAGAACTTGGGGTTTCCACCTGTGAAGAAAAGCCGGAATTAGCGCTGAATCATTGGATCCATTGGAATGATCTGCTTTTTCATTGAAACAGTGGAGTTTAGGCTCAGTACAAAATGGACGAGGACCCCAGAGGAGGAGCTGACGTGACCCGAGCACGTCACGGCGGAAAGGAAAGAGTCACGCCATTTGGGGAAAGGTCTAGACTGCCTGGCGTGCCTGAGGCACGGCATCCAAACGCGCAATCATTCCATGAAAACGACATAGATGTAACGACAACCACTGCTTACCTCACCACCGATGTTCCACTTTAACTCATCGGTTCAAAATTGTAACAGTACTATGGATAGTAGGGAGGAGGAAGGGGAGCGCCCATTGCCTCTGGTCTCCTATAAATAGGTGGAGTGTCTCTGAATCGGGTGGAGAAGAAGCTTGAGAAGTTGAAGTTTGAACCGAAAAGGAAAGTGACACTCTACTATTTACAGAATGCCCATACAATTCCGTGGTCCTTTCTGCCTAGATTTATATGACCCAGGGGAGGGGTTCGATTAGAATGCAATCAGGAAAAGATTTTTTTGATGATCTGTCTATAGCCCCGATAACAAAGTCCATCGGCTACCTAGTGATAATTCCCTTCCCCTCCCATTCTTGCTACATCACAACTAAACCGTCACCGTCATTTTGTCCACGGGTTCCAATAGGGATGTGATGATATTTTTCTTTTTCCCTTAACCGACCGAAGCACGCTTATCGGATTAAGGAGGACATCAAGGTCCAATCATGTTGTTCACGTTCGGATGGCCTGTTGCTTGGCCTTGATGCGTATTTGACGCGGGGCCACCACTATTGTACTTCGGGCATCCATGAATGTTTCCATAACGATAAAGGTCTGTCTCTTGACCCTCAGCTATGAACAACGCTCAGCCGGGCCCACTCCACCTGTTCTAGCCAAGTCAGACAGGCTGAGGCAAAAAAGGCATTGGCTTTACGTACATGCATTCCATGTGGACTGCATCCAGAACACTACAGTAAGCGGTGTCTGCAGTATCTGAGAACCCGTGCGCTAGGATCAACAGCCTTTCAGATCCAATGATTGCACCATATGGCACATGGTTTCGCTCAGGTACTCGCATGTCGAACTATCCATCCCTGTTCAAACAAGGAAGTGTGGACTATGACGATTTTTACCTCTTGTCCTCGTACCTTTTCTTCCTTTCTTCTTTCTTTTCCTAATTTTCATATGACGCTATGAACATCTTTTGTAGGGAAAAGAGAGGGATTGAAAAAGAGAAAAGATTATTATGTCTCCTGACCGTTTGAGGCAATTTGTCCGTTTCGCATACGGATCTTCGTCCCATTGGACATTTCAAACAATAGGCAACGCTTTATTGGATTTTTCCAATATCCAACCGGAATAGAAAGGACTAGTAGTATCTTCCCACATGTACCCACCATGCTAGTTTTCTCAACGGTCATCAACAATGGTAACGAATGTCGTAGCGATTGAGAAGTAACACAATAAAAGGCGGGGCAGCAATGGCGGGGAATAAACGAGGTCGATGATGAACAAGAAACGTATACGAACACCTCATAGTACTCAAATGGGAAACCCATTCGGTGCTAGACTCTGCATAATAATATGACATGTCCTGGATCCAGCTGTGGACCGCCTCATCGACGAATAAACATAGTTCCACTGTTGCGGACGATCCAACTTCGCCATTCAATCACATCAATTTCGATCAACAGCGGAGACGAATTCCCACTCCCCGTCCCAGGGATCGTCTTCATTCCTGCCTTACGAAAATGTTTCCCAAAACAAGTCGACTTCTAGACTCTATTCTAGACCAGCTTTTTCAAAACAGCCCACTGTGGGCCCGCCATTATTTATCAACCAGGTCCGTTTTTGCCCGCACTCTAGATTCTATCTTCTTGTTGTCTGGAGAGTAGACTGAGTAGTATGATCTTGTTCTTTGACTATTCAGCTTGGTCTCCGGCAGCCTCACTTTGCGCGACTTATTCATTCCAACCCGAATTAGTTCATACTGTAGGTAGCCGCATGGGGCAGGAGACCACTACAATGAAATAAAAAACGCCGATGCGGTGTTCCATGCAGCTGAGGGGGGTGGTTGCAGAAATGTCGCAGGTACCTGATTTGGCCGTGCGCACATTGAGTCATTCAACAAAAGCAAATACTCGCTAAGAAAGATATGTGGGAGGGAGAAAAGGAAGGAGAGGTAAGAAAAAGACACAAAAAGCAAATAGCATACCCTCTAGTATTGTTGGTCCCCTGATGCAGAATAGAGGCGGGGAGCATCACGAGTGAGGGTTCACATGCCGTATTACTCGATTGGGACAATCATGGGATTCTCAACCGAAGCTCATTCGTACGAACATCGGAGACTTACACTGAACTACTTGTCAATCCTTCTCGAACCCGTAAGTAGGCTGAATAACACTATACGTGTTCCCCAGTGTTCATTCTGCATCTGCATGCCGCCATTTTGGCACTATCATCATACCGCAGTTTAATATCGCAATAGCACGGAATTTATCCTGTTGGCCACATTATCTTCAAATAACCTTACACGAACGAAGCATAGCCGTAACCCTACTGGAACATATGAGGGAATCACAAAGGAAAAATCCCTCCTCTTGTTTTGTTCATTTTCCTTCTTTTCCTGGAAGAGTAAGGATCCTATATATAAACGGCCCTCATTTCTGTCTGGATATGTCCCTCGTAGGGGCACTTCCATATGACAGGAATTGCCAGATCAATAGTAAAAAATCAATAAAGGAAACAATGATTGATACAAACCGATACTGTACTTTGGCTGTATGACAAGTTTCAGGGTTTGTATCGCTTTTTCAGGGAAAAAACCCAAAGCCCTTAGACTGGGACACACCCAATAGGCCACGATTGATCTCTTAGTTGGTTTGAACATCTCGTCATCAACGAACGTGCATTAGTTGATTTGACACAATCTCAGAACTAGGCTGCGAGGTTTCGCCGAGACTAGGTGATTGTCATTATTGACCGCAAGGACAAGCACTTCCTTTACGTTTTCTTACTTCATCTCAACTTCATCTTTTAATACTAGTCACTGCCATCTCTTGACGAATGAGCGAAGATCAATATCAAGGTAATTCTCAAGTAGAAAGGCAGTATGTGGTGGCCGGAAACCACAAGGTGAAAATGACTTAGATACTACCCCAGCGATATCTAAGGAAAGGACACTAACTGTAGGGGCTAAAAGACCATATTAGTAGCAAGGACTATGGCTGGAGAGCACATAGTATTAGAAGTTAAGCCTTGGATTTGGGAGTCTTTTGTTTATTGACAGTATGTTGACGTTCAAAATATAAGTAGACGGCACAATAGACAAGTAAGTGGAAAATGAAGGAGAAGCAGGTGCAAGAAGCTTAGTTTTGCCAAAATAGTGGAGAGTAAAACGAGCAGAGGCAAAGGATGAGGGTATAAGATAGAGCGGATTGATCTTTCAATATCTCCTTTTTATCAACTTTTTTAAGCATAGAGTTTGTTATAACCTCCGGCAAGATGGCGGAAGGGTTAACGTTGCACTGCTAGCCCCTCACAGAAAAGTCATACAATCCCTTCAGGGGCTTGAGCAAATCTCGATCTTGTCGTTATCTGTTGCTTGGATCACTTCTTTTTATGCATGTAGACCGGACAGACTTGTTGAACAGTATAGGCAACTGGCGAGGGCGAGCAAACTATAACTTACTGAATGATGTATGTACTTAGACAAAGGTACTGTAGTAGAAATTCGTTATTTTATTCTGGGTATCATAATATAGTACAAGTATCCACGCAACACAGCCTCCTGGGTTCCTGTTGCTTATTTATGTTTTATCAACTTCCATAGGATCGCCCGCTCCAGTTTCTGTTGCTTTAGTAGGTGCAGGTGCAGGTGCAGGCGTAGGTGTAGGTGTAGTAGCAGCTGCTGGAGTAGACGCGTTGGGAGGACCTTCAGAAGCTTTCGTTGTCTCCCCTGCTTTATCCTTGTTTCCATCGGTAGGCTCCCCATCACCATTGCTGTCTTTCTTCTCACTCACTTTTTCTGGCGGCGGAGCCTTCGGATCTAGAAATCGCTCGGGGACTCCCCGTGCAGCAACACCGGCTGGGCCCACGTAACATCCGAGCATAGTGCTCCAAGCGTACTTCTGAGCGACGGTGTTCCGGATTTCATTGTACGCGTATGCATTCGCAAAAGGAAGGGCCGTTTCGGGGTCCCGATAGCGCGACGGAAGGGATGTAATGACGCAGAGTGACGAAGAGATCTCTATTCAGGATGTTAGCAAACTTTGGAAAGGGGATTATAGAAACGGGCCCGCTACATACTCGCCAGCCTTGGCGGCTTCTTTGCATTGAAATAAATGCTAAACTCGCGACTCTGGGCAGTCTTATCATCGAAGTTCTCCAGCACTGTGAGGGTTCTCCCAGCGTGTTCAATGACTGGCGGACGCTGTGGAATTTGGGGCTGTGGCGCCTCCTCGTCTGTAATAGCTGGCTGAACCAGCTGTACCTCCGGAGCCACCTGTTCCTGTTGAATTGCCGCAGGTATCTCTCCTTCTTGATTGGGCGGCACAAGCGCAGTAGGTGCATCTGGGGCAGCAGCAGCAGTAGCAGCAGTAGCAGGAAGGGAAGGGGGTGAAACAACCTGAGGGTCTGTAACTGTGGCAGGGGCTGGTTGAGTCGTAGATTCTACAGCTGGATCCTTCGATACAGCAATATCATTCCCTTCAAGGGGCGTCGGATCCTGATTCATCTGCTCCTGTCCCTGCTGCCCCTGCTCCTGTGACTCAAGTTTCGGGGTCGAGACATCATCCGACATCTGTATATCTTCTTTACCTGGAACTTGATCTTTTGCAGTCTCTTCGGGCTTCGACTCGGCGCGGCTTTCTGACGTTTGTACGCTTTCTGGGGCATTTTCTATAGCTTCGCTCTCAAGTGTCTTCTTTGGCAGACTCGCTTCCTCAATTTGTGACCCTGCATCTGCAACTGGTTCGGTGGCCTGTGTGTCACCGGGTCCAGGTTTAGGAGATCGAGCATGGGAAGGCGTCGAGACTGTAGAGTCACCCGTGGCAGTAACAGTTGTGCCTTCGGGTTTCGCGTCACTCTCCTTCATAGGAAGAGGGTCCGTTTTCTCGGTTGGTGTAGGATCTTGTGTTTCTTTCGACGTATTTTCCCCACCAGATGTGACTGGTCCTGCAGCACTTTCAGAAATGGTTGGGGGTACGGGTTGTGTCGTGGCAGAACTGGTAGTAGAGACATCTGCAGGCTTTTGTTCTGTCGCAGCCTTCCCCTCCTTGTCCGACTTCTTACTTTTCTTACGCGTATTATCCTCCTTTTCAAGCTTGGGTGTAATGTCGACCTTGCCGAGGCGCGTCAAGCGACCATCAACCCAGGTAGCTACGCCACTCCAGTAAGACATAACAGGGCCTTCGAGACGACGGTTTTGAAGGGCCTCGATTTTGGCTTTTCTTTCTTCCGCTTTTCTCCTTTCCATCTCCTCCCATCGGTTGAGGCTCTTGCTATTCTGTCTTTCAACCCTTTCAGCTTCGGCAAGGCGCTCGGCCTGTGTCATTTCTTTGGGCTTCAAGTGCGCCTTTCTTTTTGCCGCTTCCTCCATAGTCGCTATGAGTCGAATGCGCTTCTCCTCACTATCCTTAAGTCGTGCGTGAGTAAGCTCCTTGTTCTGCATCGTTTGGCGACGTGAGGATGATCGCGTGGGCCCCTCCTCGGGCGTAGGAATCCATGAAATACGCTCCGACTTCTTCTTTGGTCGAGGGGGGGCAGGTACTGCGGACACGGCGGTGGGATCTATCTTAACCTTTTTGCTTGTTATTTTGAATCGAAGATCTTGCTGGGCCCTTCGCTTCTTCTTTTCTGCCTTCTCTTCCTTTTGTATTTGCGTTTCCCCTTCGTAGTCATCAGACCGAGCATTGGGCCCTTGGTCCTCCTCGTCCGAAGATGAGTCTAGGCCCATATCATCTTCCTCGCCCCCTTCCTCCTCTGCATTGACAGAGAACTCGTTATCATCGTCGACTTCCTCAAATAGAAGAGCAAGGTCATCATCGGCTTCGGCATTGAGAAGGGCAGACATGTGGCGCCCCGCTGTGCTTCGTTTTGACCGTCCCTCAATGAGGGACACCACTGGCATCTCCTCTTCTGCGAAAGATTGGCCGACATTATCATCCGCCATTTTCTGTGTAACTTGGAAATCAAGCGTGGGAAGCGACAATGGCCTGTTTCAGAAGCTAGTCACGGAAATACGTCCGAAGAAAACGGATGTGAGAGGATCCGGCGTGGCGTTTAGTTCCGCTCGATTCAGGAAACTCGCAGAGCTTGTTATCATAAAGGTCAGAGGCTTGTAGGGTTTTCAGAGTTATGAAGGGCGGGCGCTGCAAACGCCAGAAAGGAAAACGGAAAAAGGCGCGTGAAGTAGCTAAAGGGTAAACTCAGTGGGCCGCGATGCCATGAGGAGCGGTAGGGGACTGACGTACAGTGTGGCTAAAGATCTGCTTCAGAGAAGCCGGAACCACCTTAGTGAGCTACTCAAGAAATCATGGGTGGGTTGGCGCAATGGGAGAATATATTCTAGGATCTCGCCGATAAGCCTGGATCGGAGTTGAAAGAAGCTTCCCGAGTCGGGTCAAGTAAGTAAGTACCCGACCCCTACCCAGAGATAGTCATGCACTCCCTTTGGTGGCCTGAGTTCGAATCTCAGTCTTGTCGTTCTTTTCATTTTGCTGCCTCTTTCTTCGCTTCTCCCCTTGGTTAGTTCTCCCTTAAATTTGCTTTTTATACATTGCTTTCTAAGAGCGCCGGTAGGAACCTACGTAAAACTCATGATGTACCTCAATGTGCTTCGATGCGGAGTGTGTTGCTTCCCGCTTTAACTGTTCCTGATCCCTACCTATGTCAACAACGGGCCACATATCCAGGGGACTCGCACTCATTGCTACTATTCTAATGATCTGCATGTTTCCGGGTGTGTTATTGGCTCCTGTTATTTGACTTCATACTGTGGTACGCACTCGCTTGTGGGTTGATGACGATGAGGGAGGGAGGGGAGGGGAGGGGACTTGTCACAAAGCATATTTGTGTGGGCGTGTATCAGGGATGTGAAAGATCAGCCATTAGCCTCCAAGAAGCCCACCGAGCACTCCAAACCACTCCCCCTGCTCACACAGAGTTCCATGCCACAAGGGACCAATCGATGGGTCTTATCACCTGTACTTACTACTTACAACACCCGTACCACCTGCATCATGTCAAACAGGAGACGAATCAGTGGAACGCGGGGTTTAGCATGTTTCAGGGCTGTCAATCAGATGGGACTAATACAAACTAGCTCACACTTTACTCAGCCCTCCCAAGGTTGAAAATATACATGGCCTTAAACATGTCCTTAAACATGTCATGCGTTACAGTTCTCAAGGGGCTCAGCCAATGAACCTTATTATGGAGTTCGAATTATATGGCCAGTATATGTATGTCCACCATGGCATTATGAGAAACCCCCAGTAATCAGGGCAATGAATGAATGTCATCATTCGAGTTGATGAGAATTCTAAATTTATTCCTATAGTCAGCCCATTGCCCAGTGAATACAATGTTTTGGAGCTCAAACGCCCACATGACCGGACAAATGTTCATATCTGAAACATTTCCGAGGAGGGGAGGTATTATGGCAGCCGTGGGTGTATTTGAGAGTCATAGGTACTATGTCTGAAAGTATACATAGTTGGCTTAAAAACAATACCTCAAAGGAAGATAAAAGGAGATAGAGTTAAAAAAGAAAAAAAAAAAAGACAAGAAGAAAAGGAGAGAGAAAGCATAACAGACCGCAACGAATGCGTTATTTTGTCGTCTCTTCCAGAATTTGGTTCGGCAAGATCTATGGATGGGACCAATGGAGCCGTTGGGGACGTTGACTCGTTCACGTACCTAGCGAAGAGAATTACAGGAGAGATACCTGACGAAAGAAGCGTCGACAGATCCAATTTGGAAGCAAGACCCTCAAAAACTGTGATCCGATATTCAAAGAGAAAGAAACTATTATATGTAAAGTATGAATGACATTCTAGTCAAGTCTAGTAGTAGTCATGCCGGTTCCCTTGAATACTGTCTTCCTAGAGGTAAACCGGTGACCAACCATATTACCAGTAATATGACATTTCCTTGCCCCGGGATCCGGCAAAAGAACCAACCGCCTTCCCTTTCGCACTGTCGAAGTCTCTTTCCAACTCTTTTCCCCTTCCCATCAGCTTCTTCGAGACCGTACCTTACGCTTACCACGATTGCCTGCGTCTTCTTTATTTTCCATCCTCACCATTTTTCTTTCGATTTGGTTTTCTTTTCTTCCCCACCAAAAATAATTCTTCTTCATTTCCTCTCCTCTTTCAATTAGAATATTACTTACTTTTATTCTATTTGTTTTGCACTCTTCAGTCCTTTTCTTTACTGCCATTCTATCTTTTTTGACGCATCTGGCCGGAAACCGCGCAGTTTATTTTCCAGCCACCCGTTCAACTTGGCCCTTTCGATCCGCACACCTGCGAACCGTTGCTTTCTTCCACCTTTGCCCTCTCCCGATCATCTATTCGAGACGTCTTGCTCGTGTCCCTTACGGCCTTCTCGGGTGGGCCTTGGTCGCCTAGCGATAATTATTACTACGGAGATCTTATTACTCGGTGGATCGTGGCAGTTGGATCTGAACACTAGCCAAGGTTGTCATCATCTAACAGTGGTCGGCATCGATGCATAACGGACAGATTTCTGCGCAGAATTGATATTGCCTATTTCCGCTCTCTGGGTGTTAATCGCCTTTGTTCTAGCTTACGTATTATTTTGGCCAAACCCTCCGGTTGACCCCGCTACGAACACCTTTCACACACCGATCCAACACACTGAGCGCTGGTTAACTGGAGTGCCCTCGGATTAAGCAGTGAGTCCATGAACATATCCGGTAGTGTCAATTGGTGCTTATATTCCACAAGGTATTTACAGCTGTCGAAGAATTGTACGATCAACACATGGTTCTTTTCGAGAACGTCTCCGACTGAACCGGATTTCATCCTTCAACATCATCTATTGCTCCATAAGAAAATTATAATCTGGGAATCCTGGCGCCTGCCTTTTCCAAGGCGGAGGGAAATAATCTATAATGCTACCTGTTTCACGACCTGAGGGCCATATGAACCTCAATTATATTCCCACTACTCAACCGATGTCTGGGACATCTACGGGGCGCAGCTCCCCGAGCGATTTGTCCGCTGCCGCCGCTGTCAAGTCGCCCTTTGGACCAAGCGGTTTAAATGGCGCTGCAGGGTCAATCGGAAATGCGAGGCTAGGGGCTGGATCCCCTTCTCATGACCTTGGAGCTCGCCTATACTCGAAAAGGTTGGTAGCACACCCGTTATGATATCGCTTCCTTGGAATTGTGCCATTGACTCACTCCTGCCGCTTTACTAGAGCACGAGAGATCCAGGCGGAGGAAGGCGTCTCCCCAAGTATCTGGGGTCCTCCTACCAGTGGTCATTCTACCCCGCTTCGCGAGAACATCCCCGAGTCCCCGAGCCAAGAGGGTTTCCCTGACCTGGTGCCCACTTCAAGTGGTTCGATCAATAGCCCTGCACGGAGAGCTAGAGCCGGCACGGTTCCCTCGAGGTTTTCACCCGTTGGTGCGCTGAATGAGGCAAGCCTTCAACAATCTTTTATGTCTCAAACTTCTCGGCCCACGCCGTCGACCAGCCCTTTTCGCCCCTCTGGTGTTTCTGGTATTGACGCCGGTGCTCCTGCTGCTCCTGCTCCTCCAGCTAGGGGCACAGGTTCTCTGTCGCGTCTCCGAGCTGGTTCGATGCCCCAAAGGGCAAACTTCCTCGGGTCGTCTAGCCCATTTGGACCATCCTTGTTCTCTACTAGTTGGGCTACGGGGCGCGACCGGGCGACCACCCTCACGAGTATCCGGTCCTCTGAGGGACCCACTTCTCCTAGCCACTCGTCCTTTTCGAGAGACGGACTCACGGACACCGATGTCAAGACGCTGGACTACCTGGGTCTCGCTGAAACCCCGCAGCAAGCACGAGCCAGTCTTGTGCGACCCTCGGTGGACATGCTCATCCAACAGCAGCAGCAACAGCAACATCAGCAGCAGCAAGCGTCTACTCTGCCACCGTTGCTGGCGGAATTAGCTATGATGAAAAACAACAATAGGTTTCGGTCGTACTCTGTGAACGCTAAGGAAAAGTACGCAGACGATGAAGACCTTGAGTACGAGAGCCGTTACTCGCAGGTTCCTTCGGGTACTGTTACACCCTCAGCCGCAGCAACTGCTGCCCAGCTGGCTGCTACTCAGGCTCAGATCCATCAACACAATTTGGCCGTCCAAGCATTTGCTAACCACGCTTCTGTCAATCGACCGCGGGCTAGAACTGCCGGCATTCTCGAGGCCCCTCCTCAGCGGTCCTCGATTCGCAACTATCTAGCCACTCCTTCGCGCCTTGAGAACAGTTTTAGCGCCGCAGATTTGAATATTGCGGAGAGTGGGGAGTATGATGAATTGTCAGAGGCTGTGCAGATGATGCATCTAGGCGGAAGTGGCGCTCCTAATCTGGGCATGCGACAAGGTGATTTGGTTGATGAGAATAACCAGGATGGTCCGACTCGTGCCTTATGGATTGGCAGCATTCCAGTTTCCACCACAATCACTTCTTTGGCAGCCATCTTCAGCAGATACGGCAAAATCGAGTCCACTCGGGTGCTGACACACAAGAACTGTGGATTCGTCAATTTCGAGCGTGTGGAAAGTGCTGTCCAGGCCAAATCAATACTCAATGGCACGGAGATCTTCCCTGGCGCAGGCCCGGTCCGAATTGGATATGCGAAAGTTCCTGGCACCTCTGCATCCGGGACTCCTGGGGTCAACGGCATCCAGTCTTCTCCAACCCCTGATCCCAACGCCAAGTCGACCACTGCTGATGGCGTGGAAAGCTCTGATTCCGGGACTGCTGTTCCACAGATACCTCCCCTCCCTGAGCTCCAGCCAGAGATGGTGCAGATCGTCAAGGAATTTGGTGCTAGTGACGAAGACACGCTTAATATAACCGCCAGTATCCAGCAGGCCATTGCTTATCAGACATTTGAAGACGAGATCCCTCCCATCCCTGAGCCTAGTCAGACCAGGATGTTTGATGCTCCACGTCTACGTGATATTCGCAAGAGAATTGATAACGGCGCATGCTCGGTCCAGGAAATCGAAGAGACTGCGATCTCGATGCTCCCGGAAATTGCAGAGCTTTCCTCTGACTACCTGGGTAACACCGTAGTGCAAAAGCTTTTTGAGTTCTGCTCTGAACCGATCAAAGAGCAAATGCTTGTTCAAATTGCACCACACCTCGCTGAGATTGGTGTCCACAAGAATGGTACCTGGGCTGCGCAGAAGATCATTGACGTTGCTCAAAGTCCAAATCAGAAGAACATGATTGTGGATGCACTCCGCCCGTACACCGTCCCACTTTTCCTTGATCAGTACGGAAACTACGTTTTACAATGTTGTCTTCGCTTTGGCCCTTCGTTTAACGACTTCATTTTCGAAACTATGCTGAGCCGCATGTGGGAGGTCGCCCAAGGACGGTTCGGAGCTCGCGCGATGAGAGCCTGCCTTGAAAGTCACCACGCCACCAAGGATCAGCAGCGCATGCTTGCGGCCGCAATCTCTCTTCACAGCGTGCAGCTCGCGACAAATGCAAACGGTGCGCTTTTGCTCACATGGTTCCTCGACACCTGCACTTTCCCTCGCCGGCGAACTGTGCTTGCGCCAAGACTTGTGCCGCATTTGGTGCATCTCTGCACCCATAAAGTTGCCTATCTAACGGTTCTAAAAGTTATTAACCAACGCAATGAGCCTGATGCTCGTGAAATAGTGTTGAAGGCACTTTTCTTCAGCCCTGGTGACGAGGTGTTGGAGAAGATTCTGAGCGATCAAACATCAGGGGCGACCTTGATTTTCAAGGTTCTGACCACCCCATTTTTTGATGAATCCATGCGTGCCGAGGTTGTGAAGAACGTGTCGAAAGTTCTCACCAAGCTGAAGGCCACACCAAGCCAAGGGTATAAGCGACTGATGGATGAGGTCGGCCTTTCATCTCGTGGCGGTGCACGGGATAACCATCATGGACGGGATAATTCGGAGAAGCAGCAGCAGCGTCCCGCCTCTCGGCCTGCACCTTCGAATTATCCTTCTCAGTCATCCGTGGACAGGCAGTACAATGGACAGTACGTTCCCGCTATGCTTTCCCAAAACTTGGAGAATGCCCGGGCCGATCAGCAGTCTAGTGTTGCATCTTTTGATCCTTATGCTATCAATGGGGTGAATGGTCTGGGCTCTGCAGGCACAATCAATTCTTTGAATGGTGCCTCGGGAATTAACGGCTCTGGCTTCGGTCAAGACCCTTTGTTGCCACTTCAACAGGCACAGTACCAGGCTTATTTGGCTGCGCAATCTCGCGGCGTCTCACCTGGTGGAATTTATCCGAACCTGGGTAACGCTAATTTTGGATATCCGGGCGGATCTCCCTCGATAGACAATCTTCGGGGCATGCAGGCTCAGGCTACCCCCTTGTCTGGAGTTACGCCGATGAGCCCTCCAGGCTCTATGCTTAACCAGTCCGCCTTTGGTCCCCAGCAGTTTAGCCCTGTTATGAACACGGCTCAGATGTATCAGTATCCTCCTCAATTTAATTACCAGCAACCTGCCCAAGGACAGTCTGCTGGGGGACGACGTGGACGTGTAAGTGGCTCCGAGTCTATATGTGAGCAGCGGCTACCTGGTACAGAAGCTAACATCGTCTTTCATTAGCGCTGAGGCTCGCATATGACCTTTTAATCCAACTTCTGTTTCAACTTTATGTATAAAGTTAACATTTTTTTCATTCCACTTTTTGCTACTTTTCCGGATACGGAGTAGTATGGTTATATGTATGAAATGACCCTTATCTCACCTAGACTGACGCTGGATCGTCTTGGAAGAGGGGGAAAGGAGAGATGACAGAGGGAAAAGTGTTGCTGGTTTTTATTTCCATTTCCATTTTTCGTTTTCATTTTTATCTCATCTTTAAAGAGCATGGTGGTGTCACATTTGTCAATATAGCATCAAGTGGTGCGAACCACCGAGTTTCAAGCCGTGTTTCTTCAACCATAGTTGTGTTGGATACAAGGAGAGTTGTCGTTGTTATTATTGTCTCTGTTGTTTTTTTTTATCACTCAAAGTCCTGTATTTCTTGTGGTCTCGATCTTGCAGTGGGTTTAGACTGCTGGTGATGTGACGAATTTCCTTGATAGTCTCGATACGAAGCTTCGTGAATTGTTTGACCAGCGGTACCTGTATCTCGTTAGGAATCCACATTTTCTAAAATAGACAACATATTCCTATTTTACCTCTCGTGGCTGTAGTTTAATACTCTTTTAGCTCTCTTTCTTTTGGCACTTAGTCCTGGGGATAACATATATATAAAGGTTGGGAAAATCGTCTGTCAGACATTTTCCTTGGAAGGATCCGCATCTCTACTTCTCCGATGTTCTCCAAGAACAGTGGCATTGCCAAACCACAAGACAGTCAGCAACCAGCAATGACTCGATCCTCAATTCTCTATCAAAACTCTCAGAATACAGTCTTTCTTCTTGACATTCCCACATCCATTGCTCTCGCACAGGAGTTCTCACCAATCCAACAGGAGCCACCACCAAATTCTTCGAAATTAATCTCGAGCACGAACGTCTGTGCAAGGCATCTTTTATCTTCAACACCCCTGAGAGCACCTTACCCCGGCTCCACAGAACCAAAAACGGATGCTGCAAGGGCAAAAGTCATACAAAGAATCCCTGTTTCAGAGCGAGAAATCTATGATGCCATCTCACCTTTGGTAGGAGAAGCGCTGCATGAAATTCGAGTGGGCCTCAGTGGTGAATGGTGCTTTGAAAGAAGGACCGTAGCACATGACTCCGGACGGAATTGCACTGCGCATCATCCCGGACGAAATGTATCTCTAGGGAAAAGAAGTCGAAAAAGTAAAGAGTCCAGTGGCAATGGTGACTGCCGAGTCCCAGTCGAGGACTCCACGGACTCAATCGTTCCTGGAAAATCTACCAAGTTACAGGGCGCGCCTCGGAGCCCAGAGCTTGACAATCCGCCTTTGGTTCTCTCGCCTGGGTTGAATTTGTTCGACTCTATGTCGGGCCTGTGCGATGTTGTCGTTAGAAATACGTCCTCTGACCACGCAACCGTGAGAGCTGGTTGCGTATTGGAAAGACACGACGACTTGACTGAGACCAAGTGCGCCGAACACCATAACCATACGTACTATATACCGCCACTGTCGAGTTTCTTACTTTGCAAACTGCCTATATCACAGTCGGCTACGACGCCTAACAGATACATAGACCCTATACCGGGTCTTACTCGAGACCGGAGATTCGATCTAATCCTCCTTGATCCGCCATGGGTGAATAGATCTGTTCGACGCAGCGGACATTACCATACACAGCACTACCTCGAGAACGGCCTACTGATGCAGCGTATTCGAGATATACTCAGGGTGCACTTGCAAGACAGTCATCGCAACGTCCATTGTGGCACTTCTGATGATCGTGCATCGGTCCCAGAGCCGACCAAGAAACAGACCCAGAGCTCTATAGCTGCCATATGGATTACCAACTCTGCAAAAGCGCGGAAAATAGCCTATGATGCTATCCAAGGCGCGGGTCTTTCCGTCTGCGAGGAATGGATCTGGATCAAGACCACCACAAATGGGGATCCTATCACGCCGCTAGATGGCCTCTGGCGGAAACCTTATGAAGTTCTAGTCGTAGGGAGGAGGCAACAGGCTGGTCCATCGGATAAAAGGGGTGGTGGTATTGTCACTAGGAGATTCATTGCCGCTGTTCCGGATGTGCATTCCCGGAAGCCGAATTTAAAGGAAATATTTGAGAAGATTTTCTTTGCCGATGGTTCTCCTTCTCCTAATTCAGAAATTCGCACGACATATTCAGCTTTGGAGGTATTCGCACGCAATTTAACAGCCGGGTGGTGGGCCTGTGGAGATGAAGCTCTGAAGTTCAACTCAGAGGAATGGTGGGTTCAAGGAAATGATACAAGCTTGAGTTGACCCGAATTGGTTTATAATGTATATTTATATACTCAAGTTCACTTTTTGACATCTCTGTTATACATAGGATAATATACAGCCGTAATTGATTCATCATTACAGTCGTTGATACTACATCCACCGTAGATACCTGGCCATTGTCTTCACCTGAGCCACTCTAGCCCGAGCAAACCCAGCCAGCATATGTAAACTCCCAAACACCTATTCGAATATGTATACACAAACGAAAAGATACAGGAACATGCCTTTTAATCAAAAACAGGCCCCAAACTGACCAAACTGAACCTCAAGTCCGGGTTACCACCCTGAGCCTCAGTCTTCAAGAACCTCCTAACTCCCAGCTCGAGCGCCTTCTCGCTCAATGCATCCTCATCCTCATCCAACTTTCCCCTTTCCAACGGACCCTTCCTCCTCCCATCCAGCTCCCACAACCTTCCATCAACCCCCTTCACAAACGCAACAAAGTGCAAGTCAACGGAATCCTCTGCCTGGGGCGCCGTAGTATCACCTAACTTCGCCGCATCAGCATGAGCACTCTCTAGCGCCTTGCTCTCATATAGTAGATTCGCTCTGTCGATAGGACTAAGCGGCTCCGCATCCCGCAAAAGCCCATCCAAATCAGATCCAGGAAGGACCTGTTTCCGAGCCTCTCCATTGGACACAGCGTGCAACAATCCGATCAAACCGCAAGCATTCCGGATCGTCTGTTTGAACCACATGACGGGTTCCGAAGGTCCCGAGCCAGTATAGTCGGTGAGCTTGCTGTCTTCGGACATGCGGGACGATTCGTAGGTTTTGGAGACGGGGAAGACGAGGAGGAGGGCGTGCGAGGGACGGGGGACGAAGGCTAGGAGGTCTGGCTCGTCGATTGAGTATACGTCTGTGAAGCCTAGGCTTGGTGGGAGACCGAGCTGGTGGACTAAGTGCGACATCACTTCTGGGTTGTTTTCTGTGTTCATTAGGTCAGTTGGTGCCCTCTTGCCTTCTCTGCTGGTTTGGTTTGGGGTATTATATACCGAGGGGCACGAAGGCCTTGTTGGTTTCTGGGACATCGACATGGTCTGTCATCTTGCTTATCGGTTCTTTCCTTGGATGTATTATCAATACGGGGTTTTGGTGTGAAATGAAAGGTTCTGAGGTCAAAGTGGAGTGATGGGGTTGGTAAAATGATGTTAGTGAGGGGTTGGAGTTGATCTGCGGGGTCTCAGTTAAATATACTAATTTATTTAATCGGGGTTTCCGCCTTCCATTCAATGACATGTGATAGCTTTAAACGTCTACGGACTACTCCAACCAATATATTAGCTAGATGGGCCAGGCAGTCAGATCATTTGTTAACTATGATACACTCAGTAAAGAAGTTATGTAGATACTTTCATCGGGATAGGTCGCTGTCATAAATTCATCTCATTCATAACTCTGTCTATGGCCTTCCTGTCTATAGCTAGAACACATTTCTAGTTCCGCAGTGGTTTCACTCCCCGTTTCAACGGCTCGTAGATATTGGTCCACAGCTCACTGGCCTCTCCGAGGAAATAAGACAAGCTGACATCGGCCATACTCGCTTCCTCGTCGCCAGAAATAGTCTCCAACTGAGAGATGAGGTTCTCCAACCCAAAAGCTTTGCCCGTAGCCTGCGTAGCGCCAGCTTCCAGCATGACATTGACAATGTGAACGTGGAAGTGATAATATGTCGGTTGATCTGATGACTGTTAATCATTGTTCCCTCAGGTGCCTACAAAATACCACTTACAGTGCACATAAAGCTTGAGCTGATCCTGATCCAAATCCGGATACATATTTGCCGTACCCTCTAACAACCGCTGACGCAGATACTTCAACCAAGGGATATGTTTCTTCTTCAAATCGCGTAAGCTCCAGATATCCCTCCGCTGCACAAGAGCCAGCAGATGTAACGAGCCCATCGTTTTCCGATCCCAGTTAAGATCCGGAAGCATCAGGAACCCGTCCTCGGGACCGTGACCCTGGTCGCGAAGAATAACATCTTCCTGTTCCGTTCGGCCTTCAAGAATGTTAAACACCCAGTTCAACCGGCCCTCTTCCCGCTTGGCACTCATATACGGCCGGATATAGTCCCGGTAAATCTCAGGTGTTTCGGTCACCATGCGCAGAACCTGATCGGAGTACTTCTTGATATGCTGCTCGGTACATGGCCAGATGAGGTTCAGTTTGAGGTCGGTAGATTGATGGCCCTCACTGTCGACACCAGACGACGCTAGGTACCAGCGGTAGATGTCATTATCACCCAGGTTGTTTACACGGGTGATTGCTGAGTGGAACGCTTTCAATACCTCGAGAGATTCGGTAGCGAAGGCCGCTCGTTCGGCTATGAGAATGCCTTGTTTCCCTTCGATTGTTCCCAGGAGAGCAATGCGACGGCCGCTCTGATCTATGTATACCTTTCTCAGTTACTGAGGTATTGACGATAGCGGTTTGTGTGAAGGGCCAGTTCTGATAGTACAGGAGGTTCAAACCTTGTCTGAGCAGCCTACCGATCTCGAATTTCGAGATCAGTGCTTCGGGCGCCACTTTTGTGTCGTTGCTGGCTTGCATGATTGTGTGGGGTATCAAAAAGTTGAAGGTCGATCTTGAACTAAATTTACCCCGTATCCTTGACATGTGCCCGGCAGAATAGTTGGGCGGTCAATACTTATCAATATTATCGATACTGTGATCAACTTCGATATAGTTCTTCACCAGAAGGGCGAATAGTCGAGATCCAACCAGATAATGCAAGCTTTGGCCTTCGAAAGCATACATATGACTTATCTATATGCTAAAATAGTACAGTCTCTTTGGGCACTGTATGTAGCTCCTAGACACCACGTTATAAAAAAATGATGCCGACACGCTGAAGAAAGCAAAGCAAGGGACTGAGCCGCCAATGAGGGCTTATATACGTAAATATTGGACGGAGGCATATGTTTCTAGCCGGATTGAAATCCTCATGGGCCTCATAAACAGGGTCGCAGGTATTTCACCATTGATAGATGATCATGGTCAAGCACAATTCACCACAGTTCACCGTGGTGAAATGAGAATGTCAATGTGCGGCGGCTGGCCAATGTGTCAAACAAGTGCAGCCGCATCTTGTCAGGCGCCGCTGCCATTTCTCTAGGGGAGTGTATTCTGCAAATACACGAGTAGTGCTCAACAGGGAAGTGTCTATATACCAAAATGATTTCGTCGCGTAGGATGTCCACAGATAAATCGGGGCCGACTTCATGAGGATTTCTTTTCGTCACTAGGTTGGCAGTGCATCTACTAGCGATCAGTCTTCGAACACACACACGCACAAAATCGAAAAAAGAGGGAGGGGGAGATGTTTTAACCCACCGCTTCTGCCAATTTCAGCCACTCTTCAACTCCCTTGACGAAGGAGTCATCCGCCGCAGGTGTCAGTTCATGACCCCACACCACATATTCATTGAAAGTAGCCTGTTTCTCCAGGATCTTGACTGGTTCTTCCTGTTCCGTTTCCTCGTTGATCGTAGAATTTGCGTTGCGTTGCGTCGATGGCATTACACGCTCTGTTGGGAGCGCGACAATCCCTGAGTTGGATTGTTATAGTCTGCAGGTTTAAGACAGCCATATATAATCACTCACCTTCATAACCTTCTGGAATTGCAACACGCCGACCTCGCAGCTTACGGCCGCGGAAGTAGGCAGTTTGTAGGTTTTTATCTGCGCCAATGAATATTTTGCGACCAGAAGGCTAATGGGAGCGCTGACCTTTTTCATCGGTTTCGGACTTCCAGTAGCGGCCCAGGGGCCCAACAGGACCGTCATGATGAATTCGACAAGGAAGAATATTGGGAGTAACGTTCTTTGTTGAATTCACGTCTTCTGATCCTGAGGACTCTTGCTGAGGTTGGACAGCGAACATGTTGCGTTTGGGTATTATTTCTAATGGACTAGTGCAAACAAGAGGTGACTGAGCCGAATACAAGGAAGTTGGCTGGTGGCTTATCAATTCAGGGTGTTGTTCTATGAGCTGGATGATGGATGGGAGTAAACTGGCGCACGCGTCGCGTAAAGTGATTTAAGTGCCGTTAAGAGCGGAAATTTCCGAACCCAGAGCATCACCGGATCGACAGTATGAGCATTGCATTTTTTCGGATCTCAATCTCAGAATACGTCGATTGATGTCAAAGACTAAGTATCTATAATAATAATTCCAATTCTATATGCTTGCTCAA